>NC_056732.1:711082435-711084935 GCF_019279795.1 Protopterus annectens | reverse complement strand
TACGCTCTCTCTCTCCTCTGACTGTTTCTGCCCCGCTTCGCTCCCCTCCCTACCCCCTTATCCCACCCACCCCACGCACTCCTACCCTTATACCTCACAGTCCACACCCCCTTCTTATCGCACCTATCAGGTACTACTACCTCATTTGTAACTCTTCCCTCATAATTTTTCTACCTCCCTCCCCATCCTACATATCTCCCCTCCCTCTTATACCTAGGCCTATCCAGTAACTCTTTCCTCCTAGCCTCCTCATCCTACAAGATAGACCTACCCCACCCTTTACCACAGGAATATCTTCCCATCCTCCCCTCATCATGTCTCTAACAACTACCACTTCTACTTCCAAAACCTTTATAACAAAAAACATCCTAACTTAACTAGTAGCCCTGATAATTGCCTCTCTAGTACTCACACTTCCTTATCTCTTGACTTCCTATGAAATAAAACATAATTACCACCGTACTACCTCTTCCAAGCAAACTGCCTCTGAACTCATAACCCTAAACTGTAACCACTCTAACATTACATCTACCTCCTGCTATCTTCTAGCCAAATATCATAGACTATCCCACACCAAATGTAATAATCTCATGTCAAGGAAACTAAAAGACAAACTTAATCTAACCATTAAACCACACTCAGTACACAAGCCCACTACCCTGACAGATGGTGATATACACCCAAACCCTGGTCCTACAAAGATCTCTACCAAAGAAACCACAATATTCTCTAACTCACCCCTTCCACTGCCAATCTCTAAATCTAACACTTTACTCTTAGGACACCTCAATATTCGAAGTGTCAACAACAAAATTACTCATCTCCCCTCTCTTCTGCAATGTCACTCTTTTGATATCCTCTGTTTAACAGAAACCTGGTTAAAACCCTTCACTAAAGATACTGAAATCATTCCCCCAGGCTACAACATCCTACGATTAGACCGCAATACTCGTAAGGGTGGAGGAGTAGCTCTCATTTTTAAAACCGAACTTAATATATCCTCAGTTCCCTATGACCCCCCCTGAGAACACCATCACTGAACTCCTCATAACTAAGCTACAACTTAACCCTAATAAAGCCATCTATATTATCTGTACCTACCTTCCACCTGGTAATAACTCCACAAACATAGAAAGTATTCTTAGTTGGGCTTCAACCAACCACCCACAAGAAACTATAATACTTGGAGACTTCAACCTTGATTGGTTCTCAGTTAATTCAAACAACCCAGTCTCCCATATTAATCTCCATGGCTTTACCCAAACTATAAACACCCCCACTAGAACTAATAAACCTAACAATAAAGAAAGTATACTTGATTGGATCCTTGTTAACAAAACCCAACTTAATTACCTAGCGGGTACCCTGCCTGATGATATGAGTGACCATAACTTAACCTATATCATAAGGCAAAAGAATATCACTATAAATACCCCTTCAGTCAGGACCGTGCGCAGTAATAAACATTTTAACCCCACTCTATTTAAAACTGAGCTAAATGCCTGTGACTGGAATCCACTAAAAACTCTTCCCCTTAATGAAGCGGTTCAATACTTTAATACCAAATTCTTAACAATCTTAGATAGCCATGCTCCAAAACGAACTATCAGAATAAAAGCTAAACCAGCCCCCTGGCTATCTAAAGAAACAAGACAGAAAATATTACTCAGAAACAAACTCTGGCTAAAATGGAGAACAAGTAAACTACCCTCAGATCATCAAACCTTTAGAGACCTAAGAAACAATACCAAAAAAGCTATTCTTTCTGATAAAAAACACTACTATTGTAACTTCCAGCAATCTAATCACAACAATCCCCAAAAATTCTGGGCAACTTTGAAAAAACTTCTTCACCCTGGACAAACTTCCACTCCCTCCCCCTTGGGATCAGACAAAATTTCTTCCCTTGAAACTGCCAACGCTTTCAACTCCTTTTTCACTGATACTATCAACTCACTAGCCTCTCACCTTTCTTCAGACAACTCTAATGTTCCTCAACTTGCCTCTTCTAATCTACCAAGCTTTATAATACAGCCCATCTCTACCACCTTCATCCAAAAATGTATTCAAAAGCTAGCCATGTACCCCATCAGCTGACCAACTTCCATCTGAATTTCTTCAAAAAGCAGCCACAGAAATAGCCTACCCATATCTATTCTTATAAACAGAACCATTAAAGAAGGAAACATCCCTGATATCTGGAAAATCTCGCATATTATACCCTTACATAAGGGAGGAAACTCTACAGAATATTCTAATTATAGACCCATTGCCCTCCTGTCTCCACTAGCAAAAATCATGGAAAAATGTATTCACCACCAACTAATGAATCACTTAACTAAACATAACATTCTATCTCATTGTCAACATGGTTTCAGACCTTTTCATAGTACTACTACTGCTCTCCTTTCCTTTACTGACTTCATTAACAAAAACTGCAATAATAATACCCTATCTTCAGCACTTTTCATTGACCTATCAAAAGCTTTTGACATGGTCA
>NC_056732.1:710942435-711077435 GCF_019279795.1 Protopterus annectens | reverse complement strand
CCCATGCTGGTAACGACTAGGTCTAGGATATTGTTGCCCCTGTTGGGGGTGTGGATAAGTTGATCCAGGGCATTGGAGTTTATGAATTCCAGAAAGCGTTGAGCTAAGTAGTTGGTATACGAATAGTTTTCCCAGTTAATGGTTGGGTAGTTGAAGTCGCCCATTATTAGGGTATTTGTTTGAACCCTATTATTTTACAGTACATCAAGAAAAGAGGAGTGGGACTCCTGGGGCATGGTGGGGGATCTGTAGCAAGCTACAATTTGGATTGCAGTTTTGCCCAGAGTTAGTTGCACTTGGATAACCTCGGATGCATTATGCTGAGCAACTAGCCTGGAGGTGTGGATATTCTTAATGAATATGGACACACCTCCGCCTTTGGTGTTTCGGTCCAGGTTACATGGCCGAAAAGTGTGGTATGAGTTATAGCCTGGTAGTGCAGGGATGCTCTCTGGCACCTTGAACCGGGTCTCAGTTACTGCACAGATATCGATGTTCTCCATTTTAAGGAGTGCCTCGAGTGAGTGCATTTTGAGATTTAGACTTCTAGCATTGAGTAGCATTACCCTCAGTTTTTGCTCGCCTGTTCCTGTTACTGTGGTGAATTTGTTATTTGAACTTTGCCTAAAAAGGCACTATAGGGGCAGCAAGAGCCTTAGCCAGTATCCGGAATCCCAGGGGCGACAGGTGCAGGCCATCTGTGGCAAAGCATCGTGGTCTGTCGACCATGTCATCCCAAGCAGACAGATACTGGATCCCCTTAGAATGACACCAGAAGCTTAGCCAATTGTTGAAGTCAATCATTTTGTCCTTGTACTGCGGTATCATTCTGGGCGATGGCAGAATGCTACTCAGGGCTAGGGTCATACCTGCCTGGGCTACAAGATCGAAGAACTCTTCCATGTCTCTTTTCATGTAGTCCAGGGAGGTACGTCTCAGGTCATTCACACCAACATGGACAATGACAGTGTCATATTTGTACTTATTGTGGAGTGACCTGAGTGCGTGGCTTATGTGGTGGATCCTGGCACCCGACAGGCAGCTGACAGTAACCGTCTCCTTGTTTAACCTGGTGAGTGGGACATCAGTGTGTCTGACTATAGAGTCACCTTTGACTAGTGTGTTGGGTATGTTGTTTTGCCTTATTGGCTGTGGTTGAGTGGCACACTGAGTTTGTGGACTATGTTTTATTTGGGTTGTGTTGGGGGATGGAGGTTGCTTGCATTTCTGCTTTGGAGGTCTCTGTTGCTTAAACAGATTATTATTGAGAACCTCCGTAAATGTTTTTGTGTTACTATGTGTGGATTTTGGTGGTGTAGATTTAGTGAGACTATGTGATGAGTGTAGTGTGGTGCAAATGTTTACCTTCTCCTCATGACTGTCAAGTTCAGTCTTGGTTGGAGAGAGCTTTACCTCCAGTTTGGCTAGATAAGTGCATCTCTCACAGGTTGTAGTGTTGGGTGGTAGGAGGAGAGGGTTGTCTGTGTACATGAGGCAATTTCTACATTGCCTCAAGATGCCCAGATTCATCAGATAGACAGGAGAGAACAGTGGGAGCTGACCCTTGGACATGCCTGAATAAAAAAAAAACATTTTCCTCTAGATAAGTCATAACCTTCAAAGGCTCAGACTAAATTATTTATGATAACTGTAATTGTATTATTTGTACAAAAGTACAGATAGCAGAAGGCTAGAAGACTTTCATTAATAATATTACAAGTTTCAAAACAATGTACTTTTAATCTGTGTTTGTGTGATCAGTAACTATTACATTCAGGAAAAAATGTACAGTGACACCTTCTGTTTTTATGCAACTATTCTAATATTACCTAATCCTGCTGTATATTTTATATAATGTTATATGACTGAGCTCACCTACAAGTAATTGCTATTTGTAATATGCACAGTAAAGCTGAGTATGTCCAAAATGTATATTATGGGCCAAGCCAGTTTTTTTGAATTTTTTTATAAATATGTATGCTTAACTAAGTACTCTGTAACTCATGCACTTGTTATTTGTTAAGATAACATTCTTATCAATGTTAAAACATTTCTTAAAACATGATTAAAATGTTATCATCTTAGACAAGGGTTTAACTATCAAAGATTTTAAAACATCTAATGCAAAAAAAAAAAAAAACAGTTCTTATAAAATTAGGGCATTTTGATAATTTCTTAAACAATACAGGTATCCAGTTAAAATTAATTGACATCATTGCAATAAGGATGTAACTGGTAGATATGACAAAATGTATCTATAGCTTGTTAAAATTTTTAATACAAGTTCAAAAGTTCAGATTATCAGCTAAGTGTTCTTCTGTCAGATTAATAGCTTCATGCTTACAGATGAGTGATCTGTGTTGAAATAATATTCCCCTTTTTGCAAAAATAAACTTAAATGTAGATGGTTATAAAAGTTACAAAATGTGTTTGTCACGTAATGCATTGTTTGTGTAATAAAATGGCACCCACTATTTGTATTGTGCTAACAAAGGTTGATTAGCATTGCAGTTACACTAATGTAGCTACTTAGTGCCACTGTATCCAAATTGTTACCATAGCACATTTCATCACTCAGACATGCTGGCAGCATCACAGTGACTATAAGGCATGTGACCACTGTGCATGTGAATACCGCATCTGTATGCGTACAGGGCCACGGCACAGTAGTGTATCCATTTCTAGCACTACAATGTAGTTCCAGGGACATACACAAGTTTCAAGGTACAGCACTATGCTGCGGGCATGTGATCAACACATCTGCATTGCTGTGAATGGAAGTTGAGTTGGCCATGGCTGCTTTTGGCACTGTGGAATGTAGGGCATCAAGTTAATGACCCAAAAAGAGATGATTGTTCTTGTTCCACCTGCACAGGGACTTTAATGAGCACCTGTAGGGCTTTATGAATACCCCTTGCAGATGATGGCTGGCTGGCATGAGTTTGCCAGGCGACTGAGTGATGCCACTGGCATGATCTATTCTGGTCAGTAATGCCAGCATTGCTACAGTGATCTGAACTTGTGTCATCCTGCCCTGCTTTGACAGTGGTCGAAGAGGCTAGGGTGAGAGAGAGAGAGAGAGAGAGAGACAGAAATAGCTTGTCATGTACTGCAAACATTTTTTCTGTTCACCTGCACTTGCACTGAACTGGATATTATTACAAATTCATATTTTCTGTTAACCAAAACATATATCTCACAAAGACTACGTTTTAGACAGATTAACACATTTAAATCATAACTTCTTGTTTTCATTGTCTGGATGTAACGAATCATCCTGCACATCTCTTGAATTGTGATTTATTTTCTCATTAGAAAGTCTCTTGAGTTGTTATCTTCACTGCTAAATAAACACTGACTAATGTAACATGCAAAATTTGTTTTTTTATAGCAGGACATGACATGGACTTCCACAATTTCAGGCTTACAGTCTCTCTCTCTCTTACATATATATATATATATATATATATATATATATATATATATATATATATATATATATATATATATATACACACATGCAAACACACACACAGACACACACACACACACACACACACACACACACACACACACCCTCTGAGATGCAAAGCCAGTTTAAAGATCTGGGCTGCATAATATTTTCCAGTCTGGCATTTTTAAGTGTTATTTAGCCAATAGGAAATAAATGATGTACTTCCCTTTCTAGGCACAAGATGTTATGTAATCACTACATCCAGCATCAGTAACTTAATGACTCCTAATGAAGGATTCTTGCCAGCCTGAAAACCTGACTATTTGTAAAACGTACATTGGTCCAATAAAAGTTATTACATCACTTCTATGTTCCAGTGTTTTTGTTGCTCCCCTAGTGAGAGGAGGGCTATACTCAACTTGTTGACCATGACCTTAACTTTGACCACCATTTGTCTAATGTAGTAAAGAAGGCTTTTTACATAGCCCACTTAATTAGTAAAGGCATCGCCTTAACAACAAAAGAGGCTATAACCCCTCTATACTTAGCACTAATCTGGCCCATAATTGAGTATAACACCCCGTTTGGCTTGTACCGTACAAAGCATCTGCAGCAATTGGAAAGACCTCAAAGGTTTCTAACAAAGAAGATCAAGGGACTCCAACACGTGCCATACGCAGACTGACTAAAGTCCCTGCCACTTTAGTTTGTATTATATAAACTTCTTAGGGGAGAGTTATGCCTGGTTTACAGAGTAATTTCAGATCCAAACCTAATGAACTTGCTGCATATCTGTAAATCAAATGAGACTGGGGCCGCCCATTCCAGGGACCTAAATATGGTCTTTGACTTAAATAGGACATGCTAGAGGGACAGATTTAACTCTCAGTGACTGTTGCATCTTTGGAATAGGCTAGTTATTCATGTGAAACAGAGCACCTCTATGACACTGTTCAAAAGGAACCTGGACAAGTGGATGGGGCACTATAAATTCTTACCAGGAATAGCTCGCCCACAACCCTCTTGGACATGGGCAGTCATTATTAAATGCAGTCATGGGTATTAACTAACATTTCTGTGGTATTACATTGGGATGAAACGGCTAGGCTTGAAATGACCTCTGGGTCAATAGCCTAGTAATCTTCTATGATCCTATTAAACCCAGTGCTATAAAATTCTGGGAGACTTCAATTTCCCATCCATCAGCTGGCAGTCCTTACATCAATAACAGATATGCTAATTGGTTCCTAAATTTTATTAATACCAATTTCCTGGACCAAATTGTCCTTTGTTCCACATCTTTATGAGTTCATCTTTATAAATGTTGTCCCTGGCTGTGTCCTATCAGGTGTTGCACCCTCTCTGATCATGTCCAGCTACCAGACCATTATCTTCTCCCTTGGGTCTAGCTGCACAATACCTACAAAACATACTATATTCAAGAACAACTCTAAGGCCAGCCACATAATGATTACTGGCAACCTGGAGAAATTCAATAGTATTCCCCCCAAGGTTGTGAGTATTGACCAGTCTGCTACATGTGCCATTGAATTCTGCTCACATCAAACCTGTTGTATTGAGACATCCATCCCTCTCTGTCACAAGTATAGTAGAAAATCCAAAAGTTAACCCTTGTGGAGGGATTCTTACTTAAGATCTCAAAAACTCCATTAGAAAATATGTCTATCTATTATTGACCCTAGCTAATAAATTAAGCTCTGACTTTACCACATCCTCACATGCCCACGTTTTCCACTTCCTCCAAATGTATCCCCACAGTATCTCTAAATAGAATGTTTTCAGTACTATGGCAACAGTATGAAAACTGGCAACACACGTGGCTTGTCAGTTCTGAATGCAGCTTTGCTGTACCCATCCTGAACATATTAAACGTCACCCTCTCCACTGGTAATGGACTGGATATCTGGAGAACTTCCATAGTGCTGTCACTGCATAAGGGTGGCCCCACTTCGGACTTTGGGGACTGTCAACCAATTAGTCTCACCATATCATTTGTAAAGCCATGGAGCATATTATAGTTGAATTCATAAGTGACAAAACTGGTAATCTACAAATGTTTACCATTAATGAAATCAATTTCAGGAAGGGTAGCTCCTGTCTGCTCAATCTAGTAGAGTTCTTTGGTAGAGTTAGTGAAGCCTTAGACAAAAGTCACAGTGTCCACACTGCTTATAGAGATATAGCAAAGGTGTTTAATACAATTTGTCATGCCAATAATGTTGACAAACTCACCTGCTTAAACATCAATGCCTGCATCATCCAGTGAGTAGCCAGGTGGCTTACTGACAGAACATATACATTAAGACTAGCTTGTAACTCATTCATGCAACATAGCATCATGAGTGGTGTCGCACAGTCTTGGGCCTTCTTCCTCTTTGACATCTACTTCTCCAGTGTGAAAATGAATGTCCATGGTCTACAGCTAACCAAACTGCAAACTGGGTGGCTTTATAAACTCCACTGTGGACACTCAGATCCTTCATGAACAGCTTGATCATAGCACCTGGTGTATGAATCATGGGTTCAAGCACAATGCCAAAAAATTGTGAAATAAAACTGCCTAGCTACAGACCACATGAACATGGTCCATCTAGCTACAGATGTGTAAAAGTGATGGATGCTTACCTTTACATGAACCAGGCAGCTACAGAAATCTGTCATAGATAAATACATCCGTCTACATCTTCCAGCCATCCAGAGAAGTGCATTATAGACTGGAATGTTTCTACATACCAAGCGCTCAGGTGCAAAGATGATCACAAATAGACATTGTATATCCAATGCAATCAACCACCTGGAGATTTGCATCTGAGTTGGACAGTGTACCTATGCCAGCTAGAAAAATAAAGGCATGCAGCACCAGTTAGCATTGCACCTCTGCATCTACTATCCAGTCACAGAGGTGTATTACAGAGGGACACATAGCCCTGTGCTGATAGTCAACCACAAAAGTACATTACAGAGGAGTGCATATCTTCCTAGAAAGCAGACAGTGACAGGAATGCATCACAGTTAAATAAGTACCTTCACACCAGCCACCAGCATCATACATATATCTCAAAGGGACATCTGTGAGTGCATATCTGTGGCTAGTTGGCGGATGTGAAAACACATTGTGTAATTATGATTATTATATGTGGCTGACTCCATAGTGTGAAAGAAATTGTGCATTTGGACCTTCACACTAACCATATTTCACAGACATGCATTAGAGATGACACTGTACTTTCATAACAGCATCTCTGAGATGGAGATGACATTGTACTTATTGTACTTTCAAAACAGCCAGCCACAAACCAGATGTGCATCTCAGATGGACAAAGTGCCACCACTTCAGCCAGGTGCCTATGGACTTGAGGTGCATCTTGGATAAACATGCATATCTGCAGCAAGCTATCAGTCACAGAAGTACACTGTAAATGGAAACTATACCCCCACACCTAACAACTAGGAAGAGAAGTGCACCTCCACATCAAGCAGCCAGCTACATGTGTAGCTTACAAATGAACAATGTACTACAGCTAGCCAAGGATTTGCATCACACAGAGGAACTTTACACCCATTCAAACTAGTCAGCCACATGACAATATCAGATTAGAACTCTGTATCTTCATACCAATCAGCCAGCCATGAAATGCACTAAAACACACTAATTTCATACCAGTCTCTTATCCTCAGAAATAAATCTCAGATGGTGTCTGTACTATCATATCAAATAGAAAGTAACAGGCATGCAAACACAGATGTCTGTCCATCCACATTAATCAGCAAGACCCACAGATACATTATAGATGTGTAGCTTTCACATCACTTTGCAAGCACCAGCAATGCATCACAGATGGACACTGTACCAAAATGTGAACCATCCAGCTGTAAATGTGTATTACAGCTGTTGCTGCACTTCTACAATAACCAGTGAGCCACAGACATACATCACATACAGAGAAATACCTCCACTACAGCTAGCCAGACATGAATATGCACCACAGATCAACAATCTCCATACCAATTAGCCAGGCACAGAAATGTATCACAAATGTCCCTTCACACCAAATGGCCATCCATAGATAAGTATGACATATGTACAATTTCTTTTTCACTACTGTACCAGTCAACTAGGTGAACTACACGTGTGCTGTGTTTTCATATCAAAGCTTTGGACTTATTGTCGGGTAGCAAGAGGGCAAAATGCTGTGATCTGTGGGACTTATGCAAGACCAAATAAATCACATAGGGTTCAGGGGTAGGATAATTGGCCTGTTGCTTTAACAAGTAAGGAAGGGGCATTTATAGGGCATCTACCTTAATGGGGCCAAAGTGGTAAACTTAGGGTGTCTCCAGGTTGCTCAAATAGCATCATTGATGATTAAATAGATAGGGGAGCAACCCACAGCTTCTCTGATTGTTTCAAGAAACTCTACTAGATGTTCCTGGGTGGAGGAAATAGGACTTTAGGACAATCTAAGCTGTTCCTCACAAGCTTGAGAGTCTCCTCAAAGGAGGGGTGCAAAAGGGGGAGTGGAGAGGGAAGACTCATTATCCTTGTCTGTATTAGAAACTGTAGTCTCAAGACCCTTTGACATGTAATAGGAGTCATAATGAGAGAGAATTCCTTGCCTCCACTACTTGTGTGGTAAGCTTGTGCATTGTATTGTATGAAAATTGCCATGTGGCATC
Organism: Protopterus annectens; assembly: GCF_019279795.1. Taxonomy (NCBI): domain Eukaryota; kingdom Metazoa; phylum Chordata; order Ceratodontiformes; family Protopteridae; genus Protopterus; species Protopterus annectens. The sequence continues at coordinate 711,069,283 of NC_056732.1, read as the reverse complement.
AACAGCACATCAAACAAAGGCTGTATGTGCTGAAGAGATGCCTGAGCCATGTTTGCCACAGCTTCAGACATTACTTCATAAGGATACAAGCTTGCACATGCAACTCAAGCTACCATTAGGCATGAATTATCTCTATCGTGTTTAGCTCTAAGAATGAGCCCTGGTAAAGGAAGACCAATGGACTGCCCTCAATCAGGGCTTGTTGGCGCAAATGTTATACAGCCTCCTCGGAGAGGCGGGGAGGATTCCTTGGTCTCAACCATGATATAGTAATTCAGTGGACCACTGTCTAGATGATCAGGTGAGAAATGAGCAAGGGACAGGACTCTGAAAGGGCTACTACCTCTGATGGTGGAAGCTGTGGGAGTACCTCCCCCAGGTCCCTTTTTCATGTGTATCAGCTGAGGATGAATACATGCTTATATCCTTACTTGCTAGAGATGATCTTAACATTTGCAGAGACTGGGGAGCAGCTGAACAGCAGACTTACCTTTTGGCACATCAGGTCTTGACCTGCCCTCTTAATGCTTGTCCTTGTGTAATACTGTGGCTTACTTGTAGTTTGCATAGTAGACTTCTCTGGTTACAGAGTATGCCAAATCTTCTGGCTGTTCTTTTGAGTAGCAGGATTGAATTGTTGACACTTGCAGCAGATATTTGCTCTTCTCTATGATAGTAAAAGCAATAATGGAGAGGTCTTGTCTACTAATTTAATGGCCTAATGGACACAATGTGTCAATATTTAGGCATGCTAACTCAAGATTTCACCAAAGATAGCAAGGGTCCAAGCTGTGCGAGAGGCAAAAAAGAACATACAGGATCTCGGGATGTGAGCAGTTATGAAACGTATGCATCACACCATGGAATTTACTGACACCAGTACAGATGTCCTTGAACATGGGATTTTCCAATAATTTGCAGAATTCTGATTGATGGAAAAGATAACCCAAACTACAAGGATGTTAAGCCTGCTAACTAAATAACATATATGTCTGAAGCTCACTTGCCACTGTAATATTACACAAATGATTTAAATAACTGTCTCACAAATGACATTCCTGTCAAACCTACTTTTATTCTATTTAGTGCACAACGGTGGCAGTGTGTAAAAATCCCTAATTTATTTATTCATGCATGTATGTATGTATGTATGTATGTATGTATGTATCTATTAACTAGAGTAGAACACTGATCCAGCTGGACCTTTTCAGGTTTGTCCAGGAGGCATAAGAAATAAACAAAGTGATTGTTAGTTTTTACATAAATTACTATCATCATCATCATCATCATCATCATTGTCATCATCCACCTCTTTTGTTTCCCATTTTGCACAGGGTAGGGAGTCGCATCAAATGTTGTTACCTCTCTTGATTCAGAGTTACACTTCTACCCTACTCGACAGTCATGGCTGACTGTTGCAAGTTTTTTCTCATGCAGCCCATCCTCCTCTTGGCCGGACATTCTTATTTTATCTTGCCTTCTTCCTGTTTTTCCCAAATCTGCTTTACCCACTCATCTCCTGCTTTTTTGCAAACACGAACAAACCAAAGTAATCTGTTATCCTCAACCTTCTCTACAACTGAAGCTACTTTGGCTTTCACTCTGATTCCTGCATCTGTCCCACAGTGTGCATTCTACTACCCATCTCAGGCACTTCATCTCCATCATCTCAAGCTTCCTCAGCTGCTCTGCCTTCACTGTCCAGGTTTCAGTACCACACTTTAGTACTGGTCGCACCACTGTTTTGTATACTTTACTTTTCTGTATCTTTAGCATACTCCTGTCACACACTTTTCCCCTGACACTTTGTAGCAGATGGCTACAGCACCTCACAGTCTAGTTTTGACCTCCTCATTCTGACTTCTCTTCTCCTCAGTCACACCTCCCAGATACTTGAAGCTGTTAACCCGCTCCATTATTCTTCCTTCTGTCTCAGTTTTCATATTCATCATTTTCTTTCATTTGCTGCCATAACTATTGTCTTGTCTGAACTCTGTTTCATTCCACATGCCTTCAGGTTTGCATTCCAGCTCCCTATCACTTGCTGACGTTCCTGTTCAGAGTTTACTTGTAGTGCCACATTGTCTTATTGATCTGCCCCTCTGACCTATTTGCTGATGTAGTTTATCGCCACTATGATCGGGAATGGGCTCAAATGTGAGCCATGACTCCCACAAACTCTCACTGGAATCTCCCCTCTGTGAGGACAAACATTATTCAAATATGTAAACCAAAAAATAACAACAAATACCGCATTAACACGGCTGAGTACTGAAAAAGGGTTTATTCAAACTAAAATAAAACATTAAAAGTAAGCGCTTTCGCGATTACAACATCGCTTCATCAGACTGAAAACTGAATGAAACAGCACTCAATTTAAAATGAGACTAACTAATGAATTTCTAAAATCAATTAAGCCATTTAGAATAAAAGGTATAGTTACAGGAAAAACTGCACACAAGTTCAAGTTGCAAAGCCTAAAAAATAAAATACTGGAAATTACACAAACAAGAAAATATAAAATATTATGTGCATACATATGATATTTGTACAGAAATAAAAAATAATGTTTGAGTGAACGTGCTTTCAGAAAAGGTTTGAGGCTAGGTACCCCACTTAAACCAGGTGGGTTTCTCACAGATAACAGTAAAATCCATTTCTGTTCTGCAACTCCTGCATAGTTAACAGCATCGCCCACTCTAGTTCCCACATCCAATATCTGCAGACCTAAGAACTTAAAATGATGTCCTAGGCCATGCTGAATGATGTGCTGTGCTAAAGCATTGGTCTCTCTTTTGTTTCTAATATCCCTATAATGTTCCAAAATTCTGTCTCTCAAAGACCTATTAGTCATGCCTATATAAAAGTCATGACAAACCTGACAGCTACTAAAATAAATGATGTTGGTAGTTTTGCAATCAGCATAGAAGTCTAACTCAATTTTAAGATTCACATATGGATGTATATAAACTGAACCTGTAAGAATATGCTTACACGCTGCACAAGACCTACAGGCAAAAGTGCCCTTCCTGCTGGATCGAACAGTTCCATTGTGATGCTGTGATCTATAACACAAATGCTTCATAAGTGACTTGTTATTTTTAAAAGTAAAGTGTGGTGTAGTATCTAGGATGCCCTTCAGTTCTTCTACTGGGATTCCTATTATACAATTGAAGACGCAATCCTTCGAATGCATCTTGATCAAACTTGAAAGCACAAAACACATCAAAATAGCGAAACGGCATATAAGCGATTTCTTTCCCTGGGAAAGAAATCGCTTGGCAGCCTCCATTACTTTCCCATTTTCGTTACTGTAGTGCGATCTCGGAGTTGGTATATTTAAGCAGGAGGGGTGTGTGGGGGGGAAAGCCCCCCACTTTATGTAATGTTTTGAAGTTTTTATTTTTATTTTATTTTTTTTTTGTGGAAAAGCGATTTTTTTCCTTGGGAAAAAAAATCGCTGTTCTGAGTGTTCGGGATTGTAAGCTTTCGCTTACATGGGGTCGATAAATCAGCATTTGCTGTTTTAATATAGACCCTTCTACCATATGTAAAATATTCCAGTTCTTTTTTTATAGTGTCGCAGTAATTGTTAATGTCACTGTAAAATAGTAAGGGTACCCTCAAAGTATCAGTCATAGCAGGTAATGCTTGTGGACTATCGGGTGCCTCTGAATTATTATAATAGGCCTTACATCTCCTTTCCCTTTCTTGACAAGCATTAGTGATGCAGGCATCATTTTCTTTCCCCTTATAACCTCTGTGTAAGAAATCATTTTTAAGAGAGTCAAGCACTATATGTAGTTGAGAGTCATCATTATGTAACCTCATTATTCGATAAACCTGGCCTTTCAACACATTGCGTGTAACGTGCTACAGTGCATACTATTTTTATGCAAAAAAGGTGTTCTTCCTAGTCGGTTTCCTAAATATACTAGTACGTAAGATATTACGTTGTGTTTTACTGACCTTCACATCTAAGAAATCTATCTCTACAGAGGAGTAATTGTAGGTAAATCTAAGGAAACTGATGGTATTATGCATATAGGTCACAAACTCCTCCAGTTTTGACTGAGTGCCTTGCCAAAGCAAAAAGTATCATCCATGAAACGCACATACCACATAATATAGTCTGAAAAGACATTATTGTGCAACAAAAATGTTTTCTCCCATTGAATCAGTGCCAGGTGGCATAGGTATTGGCACAGGCAGTGCCCATGGCTACACCAACCGTCTGCAAAAAATGTTCATTTTCAAACATGAAAACATTATTCTCTAATACAATTTCAAGAAGCGTGCATAACAGATTAACCTTGTCGATGGTGAAACATTTCTTGTGGTTCAAAAATGCTCTAATATTCTCAACATCCCATTCATTAGGAAAAACAGCGATGCTATATCCAAAGTAACAAACATAATCAGTAGATACAGTAGAAACCTTATCAGCCAGTCTAGATAGAAACAATTTAATATCCTTTAACACTGTTTTACATTCATCTAATAATGCGTGTGGATTTTTCTCAATAAAGATGGATAGTGGCTCCGTACTCCAGCCTTTACCTGATACAATTGGCCTCATTGTGGGACAATGTAAGTTCTTATGAATTTTAGGAAGGCCATAGATTGTGGGAATGAGGGGCTGCTCCACATTAAAATAATTAAATAAACTTTGAGTAATAAGGCTCATCATTAATAAGTCAAAAATAAAAAAAGAAACCTTCTGTAGAATCCCTGTGACATAAGTTCTAGGAATAGAAGAATAAGGATTCTCGTCATACAGTAGCTTCATCATCTAGCACTACAATACTACCACCTTTATCAGCTGGTCTAATTCTGTTGAGTTCATGCTTCAAATATGTGTTATTGTGTCCTTGTACATAACCTGCATAAATTCTACCAGTTTTTCCAGGATGTCTAACCATCTCCAGACTGCCCCAGTCAGCTTTTTTGGGACACTGTCATATACTTTTTCAAGTCTAGGACTGCCATTTGGGCTCTTTTTTTTTCATCTCAGCCTTCTTCCCCACTATATGTCTCACTGCAAACATTGACTTGGAAGTACTGCATCCTTATCTAAATCTGAACTGCTCATCCCTGTCTAAGTTTCTACTACTCTGAGTAGTCATTTATCAGTTACCCATTCCAGCATTTTCATGTAGTGTGACAGGAGTTTGATACCTGTGTACTGGCTGCAATTTGAATACCCCTTTATTTCTGTATACTGGTACAAGCATGCTTAGTCTGCTGTCGTAGGAGAGAGAGTCCTGTCTCCCCTCACCACAGTGAGTACACTAGTACGCTCAGGAGCCATGTCTCCCTTAACGCACCCATCGTCTTGATCTTATCTGCCATCATTTTCCTTGGTGCACTTCTCACTTCTAGAATGGGTCATCCTTTCTCTTTCATCATAGGTTGTGGATGTGATTGTACAATATCTGCGGGGTTTTGTTCATTTAGAAGCTTCATGAAATACTCCTTCCATCTGTCCATATTGTCTTCTGGACTTGTGAGCAGATTGTTGTTGGCTTCTGTTATGAATGGCATCTGCCAACCATCTTCTTTATCGTTCTTCATTGCCTTGCAAGCTGATGGTGTTTCTTTGTGTCAGTTGTTGAGTCAGACAAATTGCTACTACAAAACACTTCATTTGTGAGAGTACCCTAAGTGAATCAAACAGGTTTTACTGTAGTTTTGTTAGAGTTACATATTACATATCACAACGGTATAGTCTGTACACCAGATTTCTATATATGCTATTTACAAATGTTGCCATCAACAGTTGAATGTAAAATATTAGGTTTAGAGCAGTTTGGAGACTAATGGGGTATAAAAAGAGGGTTATTAGTAGCAGAACATAGCTAGGTCACCTGTCACCCTGTGCAGTTCCCTGAACTGGTACCCCCCATTTAAAGTTCATAAGTTGAAGGCTAAACAGTTAAATCACTACACACTGAGCCGTGACCACAAATGTAGTATTGGCATTCATTTATGAAGCCACAGTGTCCTCACAGATTCATAAAGCAATGCTGCTGCTGCACTCCCGTATTGGCACCTGACACTCATGTCCCACTACCAACCTGCACCCAGGACAGCTGCTCCCACACTCTGCCATAGTTATGTCTCTGATTAGTAAGGAAAACTTATGGAGCGGGAAGATTTAGAAGGACTACTAAGGTGAAAGAAGAGTTACCAAGGAAAGGATGAAGGAGAAAAGGGATTTTATTTAATTAGAAAGTTAGGGTGTTTAAACAGACTATATGAAATTAGGGTTGTAAGGGCTATTTATTTGTGAAAGAACAACAAATTAGATACTTCAAACAAATACAATTAAAATATTTTAAATGTCCATGTATGTTATGAATGCCTGTTAACACTTTATACATTGTACATTACTCTTATTTATAAGCTGTCTCTACTATTAATATTTTTATCTACACATTACACTTCCCTTCCCAGTAACCAGTAATCCCTTTAACACCACATGCAACATTATCTTCACACTGGTATTCTAAAATCTTCTCTCATTCCCAGCCTTCCTGTAGTTTCTACTGCCTCCATCCCTTCTCCTGTCTTTGCATAAGCAGTTATTAGCTACTGCTTTGCGTTAATTAAATGTAATAATAAAATAAGCTATTTCTCTGCATAAGCACTAACTACCTGTAATACATCTCAACCTTTTAGTGCAGGAAATCTGGGCAAGGCCTAAAATAATGGGGGGGGGGGGGCAAAGGCCCAAAAATAGGAGCAGATTTTAAATATTGCTCTTACAAACTTATAAAGTTGCTAGAATAACATGATTTGTGTTCACGTGTATTTTCTGAACAATATGAACCCTGAAACTGAAATGTATGACATTTCTAGTAACTTCAATCATCAGTGATTTACCAGAAAACCTCACATTTTATGAGGAACAGACTAAAAGTATGAGGCAAAAATCTGGACATTCTGCAAATATCTGGACAGTTGAGAGTTATGCTACCCACTAATGTCTAGTAATCAAATATAACTTAAATAAACTAGTCAAAGCTAATTACTTTTTGAAATTTTCTCACTACATTCTATTACATTATTCACTGCTATATATCCCCAATTTATTGTATTATACACTGTTTGTGCTCAAACACTTATTTGTTTATGATCTGTCAGCACATAATGATGCATTTATGGTGGTGTACTGGATTCTGTGAAGAAGTGGCATCCTGTTCAGGAATAGGGTCCTGCCTTATACCCACTGTTTGCCATGATAGGCTCCAACGTTCACATGACCTTGAATAGTATTAGGTGGATACTGGAAAATGAATGAATGATCCATCTTATTTCACACTGCATTATGTAATTTTATTTATTTTTTTGCTAATTATCATTATGTCTTGTATTTTATGTATTTTATGCCATACTAATTATATATTGTATTTTAGGGTCTATATTATATAAGCAAATGCAATGAATTGCGAACTCTATATAATCGACCCACAATCCCCGAAAACCAAAATGTCGAACACACGGATCAGCGATTTTTTTTCCCAGGGAAAGAAATCGCTGATCCAAAAAAAAAAAAAAATCAAAACACACCCCCACCCCCCAACTTAAATATACCAACTCCAAGATCACACCACAGTGGAGGAAATGGCAAAGTCCCGAAAACAGCCCAGTGATTTTTTTTACCTAGGAATAAAATCACTGATCTGTGCTTTCGGTATTTTGCCATTTTGCCTAACTATGTCACTTTAACTAATCTTTTAATGTTTGACTAAACAGCGTTCGCAATTCATTGCATTCACTAAAATAATAGGGACCCGTATTTTATGTGTCCAACATACCATGTTGCTTCCTATCCTTCATACAGCTGCAAATGTATGTTGTAATTATCATTATATATACTTGTACACTTTCCCTCTAAGCTTTTGCCATAAATGGATATTTGCTCCTTTGGACTAGCCTGGCCATTAAAATAAATACATTTTTTGGTGTGTTATTGTATCAGATGTACTGCTAAAGTCTTCGTAGACCTTAATCCATTGTCCTCTCCCAGCCAGCTACTCTAGTTGCTTACTTGTTTGATTCTCTTGACAACCATTTTCTTGTCAATTTTGCTATGAAATGATTTCTCTGCTATATGCTTCTTGTCACTTTCAGAATTCGTTCCATACTATAAACAGGATTGCCATGTGAAGCTAAACCATTAGCAATAACAAACAAATACAACTACAGACAAGGTGTAGTATGATGAACAAGTCTTAGTTTGGCAGTTTTCTCAATGGTGTTAAGCCTTTTTTATTCTGAGAACATTCTAGTACTGAAGTTTTCCCCTCGTGAGAACCTCTGCACAGAGGGTGGTCTAACAGGTAGACGTGCATGCTAATGTGGCAGTTCAGGGAACTGGCTGGTGCTAATTAGCTGTGTACTCCCCCCCCCCCCCACAAAAAAAAAAATGTCAGCAGGTCCTAAGTTGCTTGACTCAACCAATGACATTTTACTGTGAGGAAAAAGTGACCACCATAAGTACTCACTGTGTAGGTAAGTTCAGCAAAGACTTGGCGATGGGTTGTGTGTTACTGCAAGTATGTCTGTGGATATGTGTGTGTGTGTGTTTTTAGGGGAATGAATGAACTTGCATGACTTTGTTCATGTCTGTTTGTGTGTTTGTGCCTGCCTGCCTGGGTGGCCTCACTGGGGAAGAGTTAAGTAGGAAATTGAGAGTCTTGATATGAGTGCGTATGTGCATGTTCATGTTTATGTGCATGCATGTGCGTGTGTCCATGACGTGGATTTCTGAATGTGTGTGCATATGAGTGGAGGGGGTGCCTTTGACAAAGAAATTTATGGACCACTAGGGAAAATGCAAATGTGGTCAAGTCTGTAAATGCTAGTGTACAATTCAGGCATGCTAATGAGCTTATAATGAGTTTTTTCTCATTGCAGCCATAACTGTCTCTGAATCAGATTTTCTCATCTTTGTGCTAATTGACCAACCTGTGATGGGCCATTAGCATGAGAAGTGTGCCTTTTTCTAAATCTTAGGGCATATCTTTGATGATTTCAAATGCCCTGATATCACAGATGAAAAGTACAACTAACTCAGAAAAGATCTGTTAATTTTAGTATTTATTTCCTAGTACCGTGTATGTGAGAAATTAACCCATCAAAAGGGTACTGTTTCAGAAGGGATTCAGTGTCTTTTACATAAAGAAATTTGTTTTCAATAGTACTTAACAACTAATTTATTGTCAGTACTTTTCCAGAAGAAACTCTTGCTGTGGTGATGTTGCTGAATATTCCATTTGTTTGCTGGATATTTACTTTGTTATTTTTCATTCCTTATATTCTGTGTGTGTTCATGTCTCTGACTTTTGGTGAGCTTTAAAATGGTGTTTTACTTCAGAAATCAGATGTAAAGACAGACATTGGTATTACATAGTTTTTAAAGTTAATGTTCAGTTCATTAGTGGTGCTGGAGCTTTTCCAAGTTGACATTGTCTCCTCCCTAACCCTTCACTGTCACTTTAACTAATCTTTTAATGGTCAGTGAGTGCTAGTGTGTGAGAGAATCCAACATATATGAAGCAACACAGTATAACATTTAAAAAAAAAATGTTCACCCCACAGCTGTTTGTCAACTGTACCCAAGAATCTCTTCTCATTTATGGGGTCTACTGAACCTGAAAGCCAATCCTGGACATTCTCTGACCCATGTTCAGACCAGTGAGGGGACTGAGGCACCTCAGAGCAGCATCACATTTCTGCCCAGGAGGATTTTTTGTTATACCCTAAGTTCACTCCCTCAGAAGCACACACACTGTCTCAGGACAGGTGTACAGATGGTGTGGTGGCGTACTGTCCCACATCCATGGTGACTCAGGTAATGCCCTGCTTCCCTGAAAATAATGCTTCCCTGCACAACCCCACCTTCTGTATGAGGTGCAACAATTCTCCTGCTAGGATCCCTTGCTAGCACCTCAGATGCCTGAAATACTAATCAAACTTGGGTTGCTTGGGATGTAGTCAGGGCTTTATCATTCTGCAACACAATGCTGGTGAAATAACATAGTATAACTTGAATTTGTAGAGGTTCGCAGACAGAGTTTCAGCAGTTACACAGTGCATTCAAGGTAGGCCAGTTATCTCCTTTTTTCATCAATGCCTGTATTAGATTTTCTAGTAATTTTACACTGACATTTAATTTTCAGATTTTTGTATTATCTTCTGCCATATAACTACAGTGCAGCAGATGTATTTAATAGTAAAAACAAAGATTCATATATGCACAACAGTTAACATCAGACTAGTACTATTTTTATAAAGAAAAGAACGATCTTACTTCTTTTTTACTGACCTCATTGCACCCAACAGTATATTTATATTTAGCTGAGCTTCCTACTGGAACACGTATCATCTTTAAAAGTGATTATTTTACTGGGGATCCAGTGAAAACATAGCCTAGTTTAATGTCTTGTTCATCTCAACCCCCCACCTCGCCAGAGTGTATAGTTTTTAAACAAGTCATTCACTAATTGTCTCCCCTTTTGTAGCAGTTGTAACACTCCTAAACACTCATTGCCAAACACATACATAAAGTCATGAAAGTCAGGTTTATACATCATTAAAACTTTAGACATCTGCTAGATGAATAAAAAGAAGTTATGTCTTACCATAACATTCCATCTGTGTTGTAGATCTTTATTCATTCATTACTGTTAGGACTTCAGTTCCATCCTCGGAACCAACATGGCCATTACCAAGCTCGTGCCAGCCAAAAACTCTCAGCTAAGACCTACCCATAATGCCCCTCTTATAGTCTCTTCAGATTGAGTTTGCCCGACATTATAGTATGAAAGTAATAGAAGTGACAGTAGGAGGCTATGCCTGAGCAAATACCTTAACTGATAAGGAAATACTAAAGTCCACCAGGAGTCCAGGCAGGGGGAAGCAGGGTGGGAAGTAATGAATTAATAAAGATCTACAGCACAGATGGAACGTTATGGTAAGACATAACTTCTTTATCCGATGTTGTAAATCTTTATTCATTCCCTACTGTTAGGACAGAGTCCCCAGCTACTTGAGTCCTGGGTGCCCCTAAGGAAGGACATTCCTGATCACCATAGAACCAAAAGATGCTCGTCCCCTGGAGGCCAAATCCAATCTGTAATGAGTGATAAAGGTATGAGGTCTTGCCCAAGTGGCTGCTGCGCAGATATCATCCATAGAGGCTCTGGAATGAAAAGCCACTGAAGTAGCCATCGATCTAGTAGAGTGAGCCTTTATTCTGGAAGGTAAAGACACTTTGTTCTGATGGTGGATGAAAGTAATGGCGTTTCTGAGCCAAGAAGATAAAGCCATTTTGGAGACAGGCTTACCCAATCTGGGTCCTGCAAAGGCCACAAACAATTGATCTGTTTTTCTGAAAGATTTAGTTTTGTCCAAGTAGAAACAAAGTTACCTATGAACATCGAGGGCATGCAGAAGGTACTCCCCTCTATTTGAATAATGAGGAAAGAAAACCGGTAGGTCAATAGATTGATTAATGGAAAAAACAGAAATGACCTTGGGCAAAAAGGAGGGGTCAGTGCGTAGGGACACTCTTTCCCTATGAAAAATCAAGTAAGGTCTCTTGACACTCAAGGCCTGCAACTCAGATACTCTTCTTACTGAGGTAAGGGCTACTAGAAGTAGAGTTTTCCAAGACAAAAATGTTATATCACAGAAGTTAGAGGGCTCGAAGGGAGGACTAGTTAATGACTGAAGCACCAGAGACAAGTCTCATGGGTCTATAGGAGGCTTGACCGGAGGTTTAATATGTAGTACTCCTTTCATGAAGGTTTTGCACAATCGGTGTGACATAACAGAAGAATTGTCAATTCCATTTTGAAAATTTGCAATAGCTGCTAAATGCACAGTAATTGTTAATGCTGAAGCTCCTGCGTGTAATAGGGTAGTCAGGTATTGTAGGATCTTCTGAATAGGCATGGAAAAGGGGTCTATGTTATGTTCTTTGGCCCATCTAGAGAACCTAGTCCACTTACTAGAATAAATTTTTCTGGTGGAAGGTTTGTGTGAAGCCAGAAGAATCTTGTGAACAGGGAATGAGATATCAGGTAGCCTGGCAATCATCAGAAGTGGAGAAACCAAGCTGTGAGCATGAGGCTGTGGAGAATGGGGTGAATCAGTCCCGGAGGATGAGACAGTAGACCTTGGGATTGATCCAGGGTCCACAGGCTGTGAATCAGATGAGGCCATAGGAGAGGGAACCAGACTTGATGGGGCCAATAAGGGGCAATGAGGATCACTCTGCTTCTCAACCTTTGAGCTTTCTGAAGGAATTTTGGGATGAGAGGAAATGGGGGAAAGGCATACAGTAGACCCGGGGGCCAATCGTGCATTATAGCATCCCTTGGTGACTCCCCTCAGGGGTGGTCAGGGCAAAATAGCTTCTGCATTTGTTGTTTAGGGGAGAAGCAAACAGGCCACAGCAAGGTCTGCCCCAATGGCGGAAGATCTGATCCGCTATTAAAGGACTGAGGGACCACTCATGAAGCATCAAAATGTTCCTGTTCAGATTGTCCGCAATAAGACTGGAACTCCCGGGAATGTGCATTGCTATGAGAAAGCAGTTGGAAGCCATCACCCAGTGCCAAATTCTTATGGCCTCCCGACACAGGGGGTAAGACCTGGTTCCACCTTGTTTGTTGATGTATCAGATGACTGATATGTTTATTTGTATTTATTTTTATTTTACATTTGTTGACTGGGCTAGTCTAGCTGGATATATGTCCATTTTCAGTAGAGGCCCAGGGAGAAAAGCTCCACAGCAGATAGATACAGTTTAATATACATGTGTAAATATAGACATAAAGGGATATTAAAAAAAAATACATTTAGTTATACATGGTATTAAAAGTCATATGAGTCTAGCTTAATTACATTACATAACAAAAAAGAGAGCCATGAGAGATTGACTTACAAATTAGGTATATAGAATAGAAGGAAGAAGACAAAAGGGCATTTTTGACAACAGTGTTTAAATGTAGAAAAAAGGTTAGTTATGATATAAGTATATTCAGCCAGCGTTAGTACATGTACACAGCCATTGCGAGTTAAGGAAGATTTTTAGATGCTTTTTGAAAACAGGGGTAGATGAAAGGGATGTGAGATTACTAGGAAGTTTATTCCAATGGATTCCAATAGTGTTAGTAAATAGAGAATCACCTGATTTGTTATTGGATTTTAGGGTATCGGCTAGTAATTTATTGGCTGAGCGAAGGGTGCTTAAATTTTTATAGGGGTTGATTAAGTTACAGAGTATGGGAGTATTTGTAGGGTGATGCAAGATTTTGTGGGTGATGGTTAGTTGTTGGAAAATAAGCTGGTTTTGAAGTTCCAACCATCCTAGTTTATGTAGATTTTGACAGTGGTGAGTATGGAATGTGGACTGAGTGGCAAACCTGGCAATGTTATTGTAAGCGGTGGCCAGCTTGTTTTGATTATTTTTAGATGGATTTGTAAAAATTGGGGAGGCATAGAGAAGTGTGGAGAGTAGGTGAGTTTGGGACATAGTAGTCCTGGCTACAGGTGTAAGGAATGGTTTTAGCCTATAGAGAAATCCTAGCTTTCTATTCACTGATTTGATGGTTGAATTTATGTGTGAGTCAAAGTTGAGGTTATGGTCAATAGTTATGCCTAAGAGTTTGGTAGTTGGGTCTGGTACAATTACAGTGCCATTTTTTGATGTAAGTGTGAAGTCAATAGGAGGAGATTTCTGGGTAGGGGTAAACAGTAGAAGTTTTGTTTTTTTAGGGTTAAGGAGAAGACAGCGTTTAGAGAACCAGTTTTCCACTAAGGTAAATACTTTATGGGCGTTGGACTGAAGTTCAGCAGAAGTTGCTGCAGCACAGATTAGGGTTGAGTCATCGGCGTATTGAATACAGGTGGTTTGTGGTATAGATGTTTGCAGGTTATTGATAAAAATAGAAAATAGGAGGGGCCCCAGAATAGAGCCTTGTGGGACTCCCTGTGAAATAGGAAGTAAAGTAGATAGGTTGTTGTCCCAGAGGACTGCCTGTTGTCTGTTTTTAAGATAGGATTCAAACTATTTGGCTGTTTGAATATCAACTGAAAGTGTGGTAAGTGTATCTATCATTAAGTGATGATTCACTATATCGAAGGCTTTGGAGAGGTCTAGAAAGAGGGCAGAGGTGAGTAAGTTGTTGTTACGATTTTTATTAATCGAGTCAGAGAAAGATAAAAGTGCAGTAGTAGTACTGTGAAAAGGCCTAAAACCATGCTGGCAGTTGGCTAAAAGATTGTTTTGGAGGAGGTGATCGAGAAGTTGCTGGTGAATGCATCTCTCCATGATTTTAGCTAAGGGAGAAAGTAGAGCGATGGGGCGGTAGTTAGAAAGTTCAGTTGAGTTGCCTCCTTTATGTAGAGGTATAATATAAGATACCTTCCAAAGAGATGGTACAGTACATTCTGTGATGGTCCTATTAATTAAGATAGAGATAGGGTAAGCAAGTACCCCAGCAGCCATTTGCAGAAATTCAGCTGGAAGGAGGTCAGCTGAGGGGGTACATGGTTTTAGTTTTTGAAGCTGGGCATGGATGAGAGAGGTGGGAACAGGCTGTAATTGGAGGGGAGGAGGTGGGGTTGTCCAATTAACTTGCAATGGTCCCGGAAGGAAGGGATGTGTGGAACGCTTGCAACACTAAGAGAACTGCCCTCAGTTCCAGGACATTTATCTGCAAATTGGCCTCCATGGGGGACCAGGTGCCTTGGGCTGTCTTTCCCTGGAAATCCCCCCACCCTAACAGGGAAGCATCCATGGTCACTGTGGCCCTGGGCTGGGGAAGACAGAATGGTCAACACCAAAGATTTGATTCTTTCTTGCAAAGGTTTGTAAGGCATATCATGTGGCCGAGTGGGTGGGTTAAGATCGACCATTGTGATGAAAGGAGCCTTTGTACTAGTCTCATGTGCAACCTCGCCAGTGGAACTAAGGTAATGGCTGCTGCCATGGATCCCAATGGCTGAAGTACAAAGCATGCTGGTACAAATGTCTGTGGAAGGAGGACTTGAATCTGGCTTATTTTTGAGAGCCTGTGAGGAGGAAGGAAGCTTGACAGGACATTGTGTCGAAGATCACTCCAATGAATTCCAGTGCTCTTGTAGGAGACATTTGTGATTTGTCCATGTTGATCGTGATACCTAGGCAAAGAGTAAGGCCTTAAGTGTAAGAGAGACTGAGAATGAGAAGATTCCTGGTCGTGGCGGTAAGGAGCCAATTGTCCAAATATGGAAACACCTGGAATCCTTGTAGTTGGAGTTGAGCTACTACAACTGCCATACATTTGGTGAACACTCTGAGGGCTGTTGAGAGACCAAAGGGCAGTACCCTGAACTGATAGTGATTGGCTCCCCGCCAAAAGCTTAGAAATATCTGGGAGCATTTATCCATCTTTATGTGGTAATACTTGTCCTGGAGGTCTATAGAGCACATCCAGTTGTCCTTCCCCAGAAAGGGGAGGATGGACTGTACCGTGACCATCCAGAATTTTTGAGGTTTTATGAATTTGTTTAGTAAGCTGAGATCCAGGATTAGTCTCCAGTCCCCTGTTTTTTTTGGCACTAAAAAGAACCTCGAGTAAAACCCGGATCGTCTCTGGTCTGGTGGGACTGCCAGGATGACTCATTTTCTTAGCAGCTTTTTGATTTTTAAGGCTGCGGCCTCCCTCTGATTGGTGGGATATGATAGCCTCTGGATATTATTCGCTGCAACCATGCATCAGTTGTTATGAGTTGCCAGGCCTGTAGGTGCAGGGAAAATCAACCCCCGACTGCTTCTAGAGGAAAGAAATCGGGCCGCTGTTCAGGAGTGCTGGAAGGGTTAGCCGGAGAAGGAATCTCTAGCTGCCTGGTTGTGCATCCCCTCTCTGCCCCAAAAGGGGTGTCTTCCGGATGAGTTGCCCCCTCTGCCCCAGGGGGATTGCTCATCATGAGTGTCACGAAAAGATCCTTGGGACTTTTTGAACCACAATTTTTCTCCCCTCTGGTTCCTGGAGTAGGATTTCTGGGAGGGTGGGGGTGGCAAAACATATGCCCACAGCAGACAAGGTATTTCTGTCCTTCTCACTATGTGATAGTGTGTCTCTGACTTTGGGACAAAAAAGGGAAGATTTGTCAACAGGCGCATTGACGAAGGAAGATTTAAAGGGGTCCACGAAGTCACACAAATGCATCCAAGCATGCCGTCTCATGACAATGCCTGATGCGGCTGCTTGAGCTGCCCCCTTCGTAGTGTGAGAGATCAAGTGCATTGAGGAGTTCGAGATGGATTCCAGCATAGCTAGCTGAGAGGCAACAGTATCACGAATCTCCTCAGGCAGTACCCCCACCAAAGAGGCAGACATTTCTGAGATTAGGTCTCTTTTTAGGTGAGTAAAGTGTGCCAGATAATCCAGTGACCAAATGGCAAAGGTCGCTGAAGTATAGGCCTGCTTCCCCAGTCTGTCCATAGCTTGAGACTCCCTGTTCAGGGGATGAACAGTGGAACTATCTTCTGCCAGTTCCCTCTTGGTGGCTGCCGCAACGACCATGGAATCAACTACCAACTGCTTGGACCAATTGGGCTGGTCTTCAAGGGTGGATAAAATTTTATCTGGCCTCCAGGGGACATGTTCTATGTTGTCCAGGGTCTTACAGGCACACTGCACAATAAGTTTAATAAGCTCATCTGCAGATGGGGTCACCCAGGATGTAAATAGCTGAGCATGGAAGGCCTGCAAGAACACTGATTTTTCCGAAGAAGGGTTGGAGGGCTTCCAGTCTCCCCTCTGCTTGAGGATCTCAAGAATGTCGCCAAATGAGATGTCTTCTGGGGGAGACCATGGGGACCCTCCTTCCTCATTGTAATTGGTGTCTTTGGTGATGGATTCCTCAGGGGAATCAAGATGCTTCCTCTTGCAAAGTTTCTTCTGGGGTGGCTCCCCAGTGGGATCTTCTGAGGAGGACTCCGTAGAAAGGCTTTCCTTCAAAGGAAGGACTTGTGGCTCCCATGCTTGGGATCCCAGAGTAGGGGCTTGGTACAGCTACATGCTAGAGGGGGGTTCTGGTGTCGATGCCAATGTTGCCAACTGTAAGCCTGTTGAAGCAAGGACCCACTCCATCACCTGGAAAGCAGGCCCACCCGAGGAGGGATGGGAGCCCGAAACCAAGAAGAACATCCTTGGAACCGGGGCCATACCCTGCCCTGAGGAACCTGCCTGCAGGCAAGGAGCTCTGAGAGGACTGGTAGCTGTTGGGAGAGCCATGCCTGTAGACAGCACCACCGAAAAAATAGGAGCCGAACTAGGTGCCACGGTGCCAATAGCCCAATCACTGCTCCGAGAGTGTGCCAGTTCCAAAGGAGCTGTTGCACTAAGAGTAATCAGTGCCAACAGGGAAGCCTCCACTGTTGGAAATGAGACAGAATGCACCACGATGGCCATCAGTAACAAAGTCTCTGAGACCTGGGAGGAGGCCAGAGGAGGATATACAGGTGAATATGCCATAAGAGCTTCCGTTCCAAGAGGGAAGAAAGACCTAGCAGGTGCTGGGTAATCCTCTTGCTCCAAAAGCTGGTCCACAACCCTCACTACATCTTGTTCTGAAAGACTCCTGGTGGACTTGAAGGAAGCTGCCGATGGAGATTCTGGTCTCTCAAGAAATGGACTATGGGTCATAAGAGGGAGAATATTTGGTTCTGGGAAGGTACTTAACCTTTGGAACCGATGGTGTCAGTATCAGTGGAGCCTTATAAGACATCGGCATCGTGGCCGAGGATGGTGCC
The DNA here is from genome assembly GCF_019279795.1 of Protopterus annectens. Classification (NCBI taxonomy): domain Eukaryota; kingdom Metazoa; phylum Chordata; order Ceratodontiformes; family Protopteridae; genus Protopterus; species Protopterus annectens. The sequence continues at coordinate 711,051,465 of NC_056732.1, read as the reverse complement.
GATGCAGATACAGTAGTCAGAGCCTGTGTCAAAACTAAGGTCGGCACCAAGGGGGATGGTACCGAAGCTGGTACAGTGGTTGGAGTCAGAATTAAGGATGGCACCAAGGGAGAAGACATGGAGCCTGGTGTCAAAGTAGTCTGCACCGAAGATGTGGGAGAAGCCTGGTGTCAACTCAGTTCTGAGGAAGACAGAGATGTAGGAACCGAGTGAGCCCATTTCTCTTTATGTTTTTTTCACATCCTTAGTCTTAGGAGGTGGTGAGACCTCCATCCCAGAAAGAGCCTCCAAGAATGGTGTTTTCAGCATGCCCTTTAGAATAAGCTTGTTCTTGCATTCAGCCAACATACATTTGCCGAAGCTAGAAAAAATATCACAAGATACATCGATGTGGTAAATGCCCAAACAATAAACACACCGGGCATGACCATCTGAGTTGGGCATCTTATGCCCGCACTTGTCACACTGTTTAAATCCTAGTTTCACTTTATCAGACATCATGGAAACTGCACAAACACTATAGTCCTAAACTACGATTTAACCAACCAAAAAAAAAAACAGTAGAATAAGAGTTATTTTTTTTTTAACAGATAGAAAAAGAGGAGTACCAACAATGGTACTAAGAAATACCATAAAGTGGTATGGAAAGGGCCTACCAAAGGTAGGGGAGAGGTACAGTACCAATGATGGTATGAAAAGAACTACTGAAGGTAGAGGGTAGGCTTTAGTCACAAAGTACATAAATTTAAAGACGAAGAAATAATCTTAAGGGAAAACTGACTAGAGGAAGGTAAGTATATAGATAAATCACAAAAAACTCTACACTTAGCTTGAGAGAAGGCTTGGCACGTCTGACGAGGAACAAGGCAAACGAGATCTGGAGAGACTATGAGAGGGGCATTGTGGGTAGGTCTTAGCTGAGAGTTTTTGGCTGGAACGAGCTTGGTAATGGCCATGTCGGTTCCGAGGATGGAACCGAAGTCCTAACAGTAAGGAGTGAATAAAGATTTACAACATCAGATACATTTTTCTTGCCTCAGGCACTTTTAGAATCTTTGACTTTCACAGCAAGGAATAGCTGTAATACAGCAATGGTTATAGAACAGTAGCCGTAACTTCTTTTGTGTTTCTTTTCATGATGCATTCAACATCCACAACACAAACTGCTCTCATCCTTTGTACTGCAAGGAACATGTTAAAAACTATGTGCCAACACATCATCTTCTTGTCAGTTTATATCACTGACAGCAGCATTGGAAAATCCAAACTCTCAAGATTCCTTTATCTGCTATATCCAGACTTCCTAATAGTTCCTGTTTTGTGTCATTAAATCCACTGCTTAATTGAACCATTTTTTGCAAGGGATAACCTAATGCTATTACCCTTAGACTGCAGTCTGTCTATTAAGATACTTATTATGTTCCTTGCAACAAACTGACGTTGACTGTTCTCCTGTATACTGATTATTTTGTTAATTGCATTCCATTCACTTAGAGTAACCGTGTTTCCTCAGTCAAAAGCTATTATCAAAGAGAAGCTCAAGCAATGACATGGTCCTTAAAATGACAACATGTGCAGCAAATCCCTTGGTACAGCAAGACCTACTTTAAGCATCTAAATGTGTTAGTTATCAATAAACAGCTGCAGGAATGCAACATGTTTATCTTACATAAGAGACCGTTAGACACGTTTCAATGCGTATTTGTTAAATTTGAAGTTAAATCTTGCAGTTAGGTTTGATCTGATATCTGGTACACATCTGCTCTAATACAAGAACAAAAAGCACAAGGAATCATGACATCAGCAAATGCAGATCATTGTAATAATGGAAAACAACAAACAGTAATTAATGTTGCATGTTTCAGTTTTATGGGACAGAATGTCTGAACCTGATGACATGCTAAAGGAGGTGTAACAGATTTTCTTACTATTTCCATTATTTTGATAAAACAGTTCCTTTAGCCAATTAACTTCTTGTTCTGGATTGTTTATTGTACTGTAATTATCGTTTGTACTCTTATGAAACCAGGTCTAGCCCTAAAATAGGTCTCTAGTGGATCATGGCATTCAGATAATCAAATTTAAATAAAACTAAATAAAATAATTTCCTGTTTTCTTTTTGCTTTTGTAGTTAGTTGCCTATTTCTTTCATGAGCTCTTGTTTCAGGCATTACCTGCATTTTTGTTCATGTTGAACTCCTTATTATGGGAACTCAAATGTGGCGATACATAGTTTAATCTGAAGCATGACATATAACATATCAGTTCTCTACAAATATGGCGACATGTCCAGGAGGAATTTTTTTCATTCATGCTGTTGTTTAGAGTTATTTTGATATAATTTTATCATATGCATATATTTATGTGATTTTATACAAATAGTAACAATGAAGTAGTGGAACAATAGTATTTGTTTATAGTGTGGTCTCATGGGGTTTCTGTGGCCCCTTTGCCTTGAAGAAGCAGCAAGACGTACAGAGAATGTAAAGGATAAATGTGACATAGTACATAGTGCGGTCATAAATATGGTATCCATGGTTAGGAACACAAAATGGGAAAAATTCCTTTTAAAGAATACATATGTTGATAATTAAAGTAGGCAAGAACTCCTATTTTATGTAACTCATGATACCTCAGTCAAAAAATGCATGTGCTAAATTGAGCTATGCCATATTATTTTTTTCAGTACTTAAATAAAAATGGACAAATTCACTATGGGTGAGATTCGTAAGCAGAGACAACAACATGTAAGCCTGATGGCCAGGTAAGGCAGTATAAAAAGAAGTATTACAATTCACAAACAACCATGCGAGACATCCTCAAGCAGGTGCGCATTGGAACCATGAGATCTAGAACTGTGATCTTTGGAATTTTGGCATTACACTAAACTAAAACTTTGTTTTATCTTGCCACAATAAAAGATATTTTTCTGCTTGCCTTCAACCTTGTGCTGGCTTGTTTTGTGTGATGTGATGCAATTTGGTTTGAGCCTTGCACTGGATCCAGTGTGCGTGAATTTGGTTTGCTCTATTACACTAAACTAAGTCAAAAGTTGAGGTATCTTGGAGTATTCCACCTTCTCTGAGGTAAAGAGATCTTGGAGGTAGAGTATATAAGTAACAGAAGTATAGTGACAGACTAACACATCACATTGTGATATGAAGTGCAGTCTCTCTTTAAAAATCACTTGCTACAGAACATTTTGCAGTTTACTGTTTTTCTCCTGTGCTGCATTTTTTTTCAATTTTCTAGAATATCATCTTTATTTATCTTCTGATCGTAGATCTAATAACCATGTCTGACATCATCAATGTTAAATTCAAACAAGTACATGCAAGACATCCTAATCAAAAACACTGATAATGAATTGTTTACATTCTTATATATCAAGTCAAGTCAGTTATGAAACATGAATATGTGCATAATTGCATATTTGTTCGAAGCGGTGCTCCAGTTTAATAGAATACAGGCTTTAAAATTTTAGAATTTGCCATCATAATATACAATGGCAGGTATAATTCATAATAAATATTTATCTGCCTATGGTTCAGTCAGTATTGTTTGCACAATCACTTAAAAGTCAACTAAAGATGCTAAACATATTCTTTTTAATAATTAATAATATGACTGTAAAAATAACTCACTAGTAAACACTCCTTTTTTCCAATCACATAAATCACTTGGACTCTAATCTTGTAATTTTTCAGAAACAATACTTAAATAAGCAGAGAAAAAACACATAGGGCCAGATTCATACCTCTCAACTGTATAGATTTTCACAGAATGTCCAGATTTTTGCCTCATATTTTTAGTCCATTTTTCAAAAAAATGTGTTTTTTCTGGCAAATAAGTGGCAAATCTTTAAAGACTGAAGTTAGAAAATAATGACAGACATTTGAGTTTTGGACTTCGTATCCTTCAAAAAATTCATTCTAATGAAAAACCTGTTATTCTATCAACTTTCTAAGTTTTTAAGAGCAATATTTAAAAATTGTCCTTATTTTGGGGCTTTTATCCCATTTTACTTATGGTTTTGTCCAGATTTCTTGATCTAAGAGGTTGAGAGATATGGTCAGATTCATGAATGCCTATGCTAAGTGTACACTAACCTGGGAATTCAATAAACTCTGTGTAGGCTTTGCACAATGCCCACGTGGAGTTTACATGCTAGCACGACGAGTAGCAGTGATAATGCTGCGCATCTTGCTTGTCGCATGTCTCGTGTATTCAGATGAGACACTGAGACACGGGATGGGTTCAAGTCATTTATTGTACATAAACACATTAGGAGCTGTAACTGGAACATATACTTCGAACTTCATAAGCTTACCAACCAACTCATTACTTCTAACACACTTACATATACATCTCCGTTCAAGCTAGCACTCACACTGGAATGACTATACAAAATGGCACTGATCTTGCACATGCTCAGTAACTTATATGCAGTAGAATTTGGCATGAGAGCAGCTACCTCTTCTACTGTATGCATCGGATGATGAGGACACGTAAGTGCTTTGTTTAAGTCTCTTGGATCAATGCATATTCGAATATCATTAAGCTTTTCTTATGAGCTACGACCATGGAGGATACCCATTCAGTCATTTTTTCTACTGGAGTAAGGACACCTAAATTCACCATTTTGTCTAGTTCTGCTTTTACTTTGCTCTGCAAAGCTACTGGAATCTTCTGTGCTGGTCTGACAACTGGACTTACTTCATGGTTTAACTTCATGGAATATGTGACTAAGTTTACCAAGCTCGTCTTTGAAAATAACATATTTATTAAAAATACTCTGTGTAAAACTGTTGTTATTTAACCTTATATGGTGGACCTCTTTATTATATCAAATCAGTCCCATTCCCAGACTGTCTTTGAGGCCTAACAGTGACTGCACATGTCTTTTGACTATGTAAAATTGCAAGTCATAGCTGTTTCCAGCAGAATGGCATGAAAAAATTACTGCGCCATCAGTTTGAATCTTTTCATCACCATAAACAACTAGTTTTGCACACTTTGCTGAATCAGGTTTCTCATCTGCTTTTACTTTAGCAAACATTTGTGCTGATATAACATTGCAGTTAGAACCGGTGTCTACTTTAAGCTCTACAAGTTTCCAATTAATTTGTACAGTACAAAATATTTCACTCTTTGCTGACAACTGATAGTCTGCTGTATTAACTATTTCATCGATTACAGAGACACCATTAACATAGAAAGTTTGGTCCCAGCTCTTGGACGTTTGCTACAGCCTCTATTTGATCTACTTGCTTTTTTGGATATTCACTTTTAACACAAATCTGTAACACTTTAGACTTGCAAAGCCTTTTGAAATGATTCCACTTTTTACATTTGTGACATTACTGACCAAAAGCTAAACAGTTTTCCCGTTTAGGTTCATGACTGCCTCCACAATTGCGAAGGTTAAGAATGAGGTTGGGAGTGGCCCCCTTTGGTTTATATATTTTTTTTCATCTTAACTGCTGCTGTACACTATCAACATTCACATTAGCAGACATTGCAAACATGTTTTTCTCATCCATGATCATATTCATATGCTTTTCTGTAATCTCATGTATTTGACAAATTTCACTGGCTTCGCTCAATGTTAATTCACTATCTCGAAGCAAAATCTTTCTCACTGCATCATTATCAATACCACATACAATACTTTTTTATTAATTCATCTCTTAGATCACCAAATATGTATGTTTTTGCTTTATTTCTTAAGTTGGTAATGTATGCTGTAACAGTTTCACCAGACTTTTGATTTCTTGTGCAAAATTTGTGCCTTTCCATTGTAATATTCATTTGAGGGTTACTCATTTCTCTAAATTTACTAAGGTCTTTCTGGATTTCAGCCTGTATCACAATATGGTTGTTCTCCCTCTCCCCTGCATACACACTAGGTGCATACACAAATTAATGCTCTTACTCAGTGGCCTCTGAGCCAACTAAATTGAGAAGTATAAATGCTCTTGTATGTGTGTCTTTATCAGAAAATGCCGCATATATGAAAATATCATATTCTTGCTCAAACACTCGCCAATTCTCAGCAATATTTTTTATCAAACACCAGGTCTGTGAAATCCCTCTGCCAAAACAACAAAGTTCTTTTAAACATAAGTATAGACCTGGTGCTTGTAATTATGCTCAGATGTAGAACAATCTCTGAAAATGCTTTATTTTAACACTGCAAAGACCTGAAACACTCTGGACACTTCGGACTATTTGAAAAATCTTAGTTGCTGTGAAAAGTTGTACATTGTGAAAAAATTCGGACATTATAGACTTTATGAACATTTTAAACACTTCAGAGATTATTTCAAACACCTTTAATCATTATGTCGCTATTTCGGACATTTCAAATAACTGAGTAATTATTTTGAGCACTTCGAATTCTATGCTACATGTTTGGCGACTGAAAATAATTTAAAATGAATTTAGGTACCTTTGAATAACTGCTGACATGTTTCCTCCTATATATTACTCCACTTCTAACTGTGTGCTTTATGGTTTGTGAGCTGCTTCAATTTTAGATCTCATTTTGTGACCATGTCGCATATCTCGTGTATTCAAATGAGGCACTAAGGCACGGAATGGGTTCATGTAATTTATTGTACATAAACACATTAGGACCTGTAACTGGATCATACACTTCGAACTTCATAAGCTTACTGACTGATTCATTACTTCTAACACACTCACATATGCATCTCCATTCAAGTTAGTGCTCACACTGAATGACTATACAAAATGGCACTGATCTTGCACATGCTCAGTAACATATAGGCACGTGCTGACTAGGTACAATATACACACTGATCTACAGTGCTTGCACAAATACAAGCAAGGTTTCGTTGCCAGCAATAGTGCTGTCACATGGAAACCATGCACAGCAGCATGACCACAGGAACAAGAAGCATTCAAGTTTGCCTACGAGCACATCTGCATGACGAGATTCTGTGGACAGCAACAATGACTATCAGGGGTGAAAATACTGCAGTAACAGCAGTAATTACACAGTAAAGAAATGTGTACAGCATGCAATGTACACTACAACAATTATTTGCATAATGAAATAATGGGGGGGCAAATAGCAAGGGCAAATACAAGGAAATGTACACTGGGCATGGAAAGTGTGCTGGTGAAAATGGGCACAGGCATGAATGATTAGAATGAATAAAGACAAAGAGGGCCTGGTAAATATTGTAGTATCACAGAGATAGGATATGTCAATGTATGTACACTTTCAGGACAAGTCAGTCACATAACATTAAGAACATATGTAGATAGCACAGTACATACTGCTGTTTACACCTCTTGTGCGAGTATGTTATGTCATCACACATGATAGTATATATGTGATAGTCACACAAGGTTACATGTCAATTGAGGTGAATGGATGTGATATAAACATCACCAACATGCTCACTGGAGAGGACATTTAGCAAGGACAGTATATACAATAGGGGGCATATGCATACTCTGAAGATCTGCAAAATATCTTGTTTGAATATGACTGACATGCCACTGTAGTTCTCAACCAGTCAGGGACACATAGCAACAGACTCCTGGACAAATGTAGACAGAAACAGGCACAATCATGGACACTTTTAAAATATTATGACCATTAATCTACAGCAATGACAGAATATGTGAATGTAACTTATTATGCATGTTCTGCAGGAACAGACGCGTACAATTGTAATGATTGTCAGTATTCTATAACGGGAATTAACCATCCCTTCCTCAAAATTGACCAGTTTTGGAGGGGTTAAGAGGGACAGTATTAAAAATGGAGTTGAAATCAGGGCCAATCCTGACCAGGTGAGAGATTTGCATGACATGTAAGCCAAAATCTCCATCTGCAAGAATCAAACCCATGCCATCAATGTTGTCATTGAACTGTGTATTTACTGGATGCATCACAGAAAGACGTATCACACAAGTATCCCCTAGAACACCTTGAAGGGAAGTCTGCACTGTCAAATCCTAATGGGTACGCATACCAAACAATAGTTCTGTACAACCTACCAGATGCGTGGGAGCTCACTGTGCCAAATGTTATACACTTGACTAAAGCATCCCTGGCTGATGTAGGTATAGGCAATACAGATGACAACACATACAAACACCCCACTATTATGAGTGGATTCCCAACACACAGCTGTGTATTGTATGCATCTGTCACATGTAATGGCATTGGATATTGTCTGAAACATCTACAATTGATGTGTGAATTAAGATATGATCCATTATAATGAATGTTATAGCAGTATGGGAGACTGATAGCAATGCATCAACTGTGCCCATGTGCACAGAAAGTACAGTGGTGCAAATATAAAGTGTCAGTGATGGGGGAAGCTGTCACTGTGATATTGTACACATACTAAACAATATATGGCGTATCCTCTATAAGTGCATGTCAAATCTCATCACGTGCCACATGATCACTGTCCCCCTGACATTGCCAGTGAAAATGTTATACTGCCATGAAATCCTGACATGCATCCATATGTGTTCATGCAAACTATCAAGTGGTAATGCTGATATGATTCATACCTCTAAACTGTACAGATTTTTGCAGAATGTCCATATTTTTGCTTCATATTTTTGGTCTGGTATTCATAAAATTGTGTTATTTCACACAAATTAGTGGAAAATCATTAAAAACTGAAGTTAGGAAATAATAATAGACATTCGAGTTTCAGAATTCATACCATTTAGAAAATTCACACTAATGCAAAACCTGTTGTTATTCCATCAACTTTCTAAGTTTCTAAGAGCAATATTTAAAAATTGTACCTACTTTTTGGCCTTTGTCCCACTTTTATTAATGGCTTTGTCCAGATTTCTTGCTCTAACAGGTTGAGAGGTATGATTGTGATGTAGTTGCATGTCCCTGACATAGTACAGTCACTTTATAGCTGTAGTTATGCTACAACTGGACTTTAGGCTGTACATCACTTCCAAATAAAACCTTGGGTATGAATCATATGCGACACAGTGGACCTGTTAACACAGTTGTACAACTCTACCTATTTCACGTCATTATATCAGTTGTACATCATATGCCTATATGCTTCTCAGTGGAAATGATTGGGTGAGGGACCTGACACCATATATGGACAAATTACAAGTGAGGTGGATGCAGTGCATACACAACAGTTAATGACACAAATGCTGATAGTCCCACAATGCTGCTGGGAACACTTGTATAATCCTTGTGAATAGCAACACAGTTGTGCACGCAATGAATTTCCCAAAGTGGCAAGTGAATCTGAATATATATGCTTGTGAATATAGCAGCATTGCTACATGTGGATGAACCCATATGTGCCCATGTAATCACCATGATGTAATATTGGTGTATGTCAGATGACATTTCCAGATGCTAGGTATGTAGCATGCACACCTGTGCCATACTGCAGCTATCACTGTATTGGTTGAATGAGAACTGTGTAGAATGTTGATATACTCTACTACAAGAACATATTCCTTAGTAAGGCAACAAAATACATAGAATCATCCCATGCCGACAGTCCTCAGGAAGCATATTACTACAGCTGTTATGGAAGGAATGTGTAACCAAATGGCATTAGTAGACATCAATGCAGTAGCTGAAATCATAGTTTGGAATATACTGTTCTAGGACTACGGTACATCTACACCTCAATATAGCACATGTGGATGACAACAACATTGACATGTGCAATATTCAGAGTGTCATACGACATTGTTAGGCTAACAGCAAGATCACATAAAATCCTAGCCATTATTATATCATTTAAACCCAAATCACTATATATATGTGATGGAAGATAATAGAGGTATGTGTGCATGTCTTTGATTTTATTACAGACTGTCTCTGTCTTTATGTGACATTTATTTATTTATTTATTTTATTTATTTTATTTTACATTTGTTAACTGGGAAAGTCCGACTAGATACATTTCCATTTTCAGCGGAGGCCTGGGGAGAAAAGTTCCAGGTAACAGATAAACATTTAAAAATGCAGGTTACAGTGATATTTAACAATTTAACAAAGATCAAAAGACAAAAACAAAATAGGTTACATATTTAAGAAAAAGTTCAAAGTAAGGTAACATTTAGATATGAGAAAGACAACAACAAAGAGGGAGATGGAAAGAAATATAAAGGGAAAAATAAACATATAAGAGTAGTGTGGGTATAGGGAAAAGATGATCATTAAGAAAGAAAGGAAGAATGAAATAAGAGAAGGGTAGGTTAGGTAGGAAGCAGCAGAGGCTGAAAAGGATGTTATAGTCCTGATAATGAAAGCTAGAAAGATATAAAGGGGTAAAATAATTTAATTGAAGGAGGGTAAGGAGAGAATAAAGGGGAATTACATTTGAGAGCTAAGATGGATTAATGGATTCTTTGAGTAAAGTTGGGTTTGATAGGGTCTAGAGAGTGAGACAAACTTTTTGTCATAACTCAGTCTGAATATTGTGTGGGTTAGTCAGGGTTTAGACATGGACATAGGGGTACCACCCCATGACAAAATTAGCAATCACACATTGAGCAGTCTGGAGATTGCTTGCAGAGGGTAATGGAGGGGCTCTGCTTTACAATGTGTGTATGCCACCAACCAAACATACAATAATTGACTGAGGTCAGATTCAAACACAACACCTGTGGAGGTGTACAAGCTGGAGTCCATACAGCATAAGACTGGTGCCACCACTGATGTCTGACTTTAACACAGAGTGCACATTATACAGGATGACATCAGCAGTGTATGCTGAGAAGATGTTGGGAGGAATGTGTGACATAGATGTAGGCTCACATCCCACTGTAAAATTGTCTCCAGACTCATAACTGAATGAACACACACTCAGGTTGACTGTTGTGAAATTAGAACCCCTACCTATCTAGTTACACAAGTTGCAAAACACAGTACTGCCCCAACACAAGTCTGTCTTTAACACTGTCGGAGTGCACTTTATAGAGGATGACATCAGCAGTGTATGCTGAGAACAGGATGTTGGGAGGAGTGGTAACATAGGTGTGAACTCACATCCTGGTGTAAAAATGTCTCCAGACTAATAGTTGAATGAATGCACACTCTCAAGTTGATTGCTGTGGAATTAAAACCTATACCTATTGAATTGCATAAGCTAAAGAACACAGTACTTAATGCTCACACCACCAACAAAGTCTGATTTTAATAGTGTCAGAGTGCACTTTATAGAGAATGACATCATGTATACTGAGAAGAGGATGTTGGCTGGATGAAGTTGCTGCGAAGCCATGTATCTTCTGAATGTTACTTTAGTGAGGGCATTAGGACCTGGACACATGCTCTTCTGACTTCATGCACGCACTCAGACATAGACACACACACGCGCACACACACACACACACACACACACACACACACACACACACACACACACACACACACACACACACCCGCCCCTGGCGCACACACACACACACACACACACACACACACACATATACACATGTACACAAGTTGTAAGATTAGAACCCCTACCTGTCTAATTACGCAAGCTAGAGAACACAGTACTTAATGCCCATGCCACCAGAAAAGTCTGATTTTAATAGTGTCACAGGCACTTTATAGAGTATGACATCATCATAGTGTCACAGGTAACATATACTTGGTATGACACTTTTGAAAATGCCAGGACTTGTGATATGATTGTGTGAGCACAATTTTCAACAAGGCATATAAATACATCCTGACAACCTAGGTGAAAGAAGCTGTTATGAATACATATTGCAGAAAAGAGACAGGCATGTACCTGTTTCTCATGATGTTGTGTAGATGACACACCTACACACACACACACACACACACACACACACACACACACACACACACACACACACACACACACACACACACACGCACACACGCACACACACACACAATTTAGAAACACCAATAGTGCAATGAGTTATGTAACTTCATATTCAGATGAAGGTATGTCCATATTAATACAAGTAATTGATAATATCAGTGGGGCATGATCATGGATGACCAATATCTAGTGTCACTATAAACTCATATCAAATGTAACAATGCAGTTACTCTCTGTAATTCTGGAGGCTGTTTGACAATGGACCAAGTCCTGATACATCATTAGCAAGTGCATTGCTGCAGGGTACACATGAATACCAGAAAGTATGTGTTCAGTCAAGCAAACATGTCACTGCTCTTCTTTTGTGTTTATGAATGCATTTCCATGTATTTGGAGGATTGCAGCCCAGTAATCAAAGTTAGATATACTATACATCTCTTCACAAAGTGCAGTTCAAAGAATCTGATTTGTGAGGATGATGGCAAAGTATTAGCACATGTATGATTCAAATTTCAGGAATTCTACTTGGACTTGTGAAGTAACAGTATCCACTGGTGCTCATTTCCAAACTGTCCGCAAATAAGGATATACATTAACATACATGATTGTGGTTAACTGCAAAATTCATCTGTTTGTTGTTAATATTTCATGTTATGGGAGAAATTGCTAGCAGCTGCTATAATGTGCATGTTCTAGTCTGTCTTTGAAATGTTGGGGCCAAAGTTTTATTACATCAACAACAACTGTTGGTATTGCCCTCCTCATTTGCGCAACATCAAGCGTTGAGCAAACATGGTTCTCTGCTTAAAGAAAATAGTGAAAAAATTAATTTAGTACACCTTCCTTCATGCAAACAGGCTCAGTGGTGATAAGTGGTCATTAGCACTCTGGACAGTACTGAGTGTGGAAAGTACACCTACTGCCTAGCTTTCTCTGTGGCACAGGGTGTAAGAACAGAGAGCTTCTGGTCAGAGCACAGGTGAGCTAAAGTTTAAATCCAGATGATTTTTTTTACAAATGATGTCAAGATGTCATTAGCTAAGTAAATGTGATCAGGACTGCAAATATGATTATCAATGACTACAGTAAAGTATGTCTCTTTCCCAAACTGTATCAGTAATGCCCAATTCAATATACTTTCACAACTGTCCCAAATTGTATGAGTAATGCCCACCTCAATACACTTATACAACTAGCAGTTGTTTTGCAGGCCTCACTACAAATCACAAGTTAATTGTCAGTGGCGGCTGGTGACTTCAAATTAAAGGGGGCTGCAGGAGACAGCTGACTGGGTGGGGCCAACAGTAAGGGGTATGGCCAACTATAAAGGGGTGGAGTTACGTTCAAAACAAAAAAAAACGGAACTTTAATTGAATACACTGCCCTGGGTGCCAAACCATCATTATGAGTGTCCAATCAAGACAAAATGAAGTGGAGAAGAAAAAAAAATATTTCAATGCATTTGCTACATGACAGCTTACTTAATATCTAGATGGAAACAAAAAGGTTGTGAGGCTAAAAAAATTACTTTTTAAATACATTACTGGAATGCCAGTCAAAATCAAATATAAAAAAACAAGCAACACTCAATTCAAACCACTTCTCCTTGCACTGCAGTTCTAATTATAATTTGTAGTCAGCTTTATAAAAGTACCAAGTAACATGCTGAAAGTATCAATCTCTGAGATACCCCGACTTGTAAAAATGTTTCTTATCCAAAAAAGACTTGCTGCCTGACAACAACTATCTACTTGTTTCATGGGGAAAACATGATCAAAATAAAAAATGAACAGCAAACAAGAAACAAGCTCAAGATAAATTGCTTAAAGGATTACTGCACAGGTTATGGATCACACATGATAAATTGGCATTCTGTTTAATTTACGGGTAAAGCCTGCAAAGATGAATGCAAGTCTCCAACAAATGTAATGAGATTCTGAAAACACTGCAATCCTGTCCTTTATTACAAATACTGTCATATGCATTTCAATACCTAAGGCTTATACGTTATCTAGTTATGTAAATATTCTCTGCATGGCAAAAACAAAAAGGCTTTCAATGTTGATAATTCTTTAACAGTATGCCTATTAAACCTTATTTGCATCTTACAATCTCAGACAAGCTTAACTGATGGTCATTAAAGCATTGCTACTAAAACACAAAGCAACAGACACTGTAACAACATGCATTTTCTGAATAATAAGAAGCATAAATCAACAGTATAAAAATATGACAGAAAACCAAAACATTCTGCAAAATCAAAGACAGATGAAAAGCCACTGTAGTACCTGTATATCTTGGATGGGGGATACTCTGCACACTTACACTGCATAACTGCTCCTTGCCTTGCTTGGGCACATCCAGAGTCACTACATGAGGAAGTGGGGTACAACAAGTATGTCACAATTTAAAATGTCTTTTGCTGATGGTGATGGCCCTGACACATTTGTCATACCTCTCAACCTCAGAGCAATAAATCTGGACAAAGCCATAAATAGAAGTGGGACAAAGGCCCAAAAATAAGGACAATTTTTAGATATTGCTCTTATAAACTTAGAAAGATAATAGAATAGTAGATCTTGCATTAGTATGAATTTTCTAAAGGGTATGAAATCTGAAACTCAAATGTCTGTCATTTTCTAACTTCAGTCTTTAATGATTTGCCACTAATTTGCCAGAAAACCACAACTTTATGAAAAACAGACCAAAAATGTGATGCAAAAATATAAAATAGCCACACAATACAGCTGGGAACCTGTCAAAGAAGGGACACCTTTTTAATGTTAGTACTGTTAAGCTGAGCAGCTGACAAAATAAGAGAATCTACATGCATTTCTGAAATAAAAGTAATCTAAAACTCTGATCATTACAATTATTTATTAATTGCAAACCCTCCACATTTTCTTCCAAAATTGCCATTTTACAGAGGGATTATTAGGAGGAGAGCAACATTTTGAGCCAAAATCAGGACAGTTAAGAGGCTTGGATATACCTAATTCTATAAAGCGATTTATGCAGAAAATCTGGACAAGGCCAAATATATTGGGAGAACAAATAAACAGTACTAAAAGTTGCTCTTTTAAAAACCTAGACAGTCGATAGAATAACAGGTCTTGCTTTAGCATGCATTTTTCTGAAGGGTATGAAGTCTGAAACTCATTGTCTGTCATTATTTAGTGACTTCATTCCTAAATGATTTGACAGAAAACCACACATTTTATGAGGAACAAACCAAAAATAAGAAGCAAAAATCTATTTATTCTGTGAAAATCTGGACAGTTGAGAGGTATAGGTCAGCCGGGGCTATCTTTGGGTTTGCCGCCCTTCCCTCTTTACAAAATCATGGTCGAATGGGGCCTTCCCCCTGCAGCCATTCCAATGTCTCATTACTTGGCTATTTTACCCCACTTACCATAAACATTGTAATGTGCATATTGCTTTACTTCTACAATGATTTGGATTGCATTTAAAAGTTTTATTTTACATTTTACAGCACAAACACTAATAGGCCCCTTGCACACGAAACATACATGTGTTGTTTGATGCGCCTTCTTGATTGTATTAAATTATATTCCTTGTATAATATAGTACAGTTGTTAGAGGGTGTTTTAAATTTGTTTTGAACATTTTTCCAGTAAACAATGAAACAAAATGCATGCACTAATAATGACAAAACTGCCCAATTCAGAACATTTCCATCATAAAAGTCTACTCAGAATTCTACAGTCCATCAGTATAAGTAAATATGCACAATCTCTGCAGAAGTAAAAGTCATCTAAATAATTCCATGTTAAAAAGACCTATAACTAATGAAGAGGTTGCTGCTAGCAAACAACTTTTTATTTCATTGTTTCACTTACAAATAAAGTCCCTGTTGCCCTTGATGAATAAATTGCCCATGTTACATTAAAAATGATACTCTAGTAATATTGCAACAGGGAATGGATGGCAAACTGATAACAGATTGATAGTTACTACTTACTAAGTATCTCCACCAAAGAGGACATTCTCAGGACTGCAGTATCCACCCCCTTTAAAAGTAAAACACAGTACAGTAATGCATCTACATACTGTGGGAGTAGAACCTACAGCCTTTTACATCGAAAGCATGAACACTACCTGTTGTGCTATTAACTATGCAAGGAGACTTTGTATAAGCAGCACTAAACTTCTCTTCCCCTGAAGCTCTTAGCTCCTTGTAAAATCCACTCGACACTCAACTGTATCTCTTAACTTTGCACATGAGCACAAGAAATCTGGAAAAAAACAAAATTTATTGGGGGCGGAAACAAAAGCCCAAAAAACAGGGACACATTTTAAACATTTCTTGTATAACCTTGGAATGTTGCTAGAATAAAGTGCTGTGTTACTGCCCTGCATTTCACTCCTAAGTCTTGAACCCAGGCCCCTGTGTACTACAGGCAGAACAACATACCACTATGCCAAATCATTTGAAAGATAAGAAAACTGAAACTTAAATGGTTATCATTTAGTGAATTCAGTTCTCACCATAGCTCTCAACCTCTTAGCACAAAACACCTGGACAAAGCCAATAATGGGGGAATACAACCCCCAAACATATTCAATGAATTCAGTTCTCACCATAGCTCTCAATCTCTTAGCACAAAAAAAACTACACAAAGCCAATAATTGGGGAATGCAGCCCCAAAAATAGGAACAAATTTCAAATATTGATCTTATAAACTTACAAAATTGCTAGAATAAAATGTTTTGTGTTAATTGGGAGAACTACTCAAGTATTAACTCCCTTGCCCAACATTTCCTAGAATTTATAAACTGAAATGCCCTGAATCAACTGGTCAACACTCCCAACAGAGGTGACAACATATTGGACCTGGTCATCACCAACATGGGCGACCAGTGCTCCACACTGGAGGTCAACCCCTCACTGGTTAGATCTGACCATAAAACAAATCACTTTGGATATCCACATTCCGCCCCCACCCCCGGACAAGGAAACCACCGTGAAAAACTTTTCAAAAGCAAACTTCACGTTACTTAAGACTGAGGTGGAAAGTTTCAAACCTCCCATGCTAAAGGATAACATTGTCCAAGCTGCAAAATCCTTTACTAATGCATTCGACGGGCACCTACAAGAATGCATGGATCATGCTATCCCAAGCAAAACCAAGACTCACTCCTCCAAGAAAAGGAAACCAGTCTGGTGGACTCCTGCCAAAAACAAGCTATACAATAGAAGGAGGAAACTAGTACAGAAAATAGTAAAATCCCATGAAGGGAAGACATCCCTGATCAGTATCAGCAAGAAACTACAATCCCTTTTAAAATCATCCAAGGCAAGTTTCGAAAGAAAAATTGCCAATGACTCCAAAGATAACCACAAGGCATTCTTTAGCTATGTCAAGAATCTAAGTGGCAATGCTCAGAGCTGCTCAGAGTTAGTGCAGAATGGTACAAAATACACTGAACCGACCGATATTGCCAACATCCTGGCAGACAGGTTCAGCACAAACTTCACCCCCTCTCACCCCCAAAAGGACCCATAACCATACCAGAAGAATGTAGAGCTCCTGAAATCACAGACACTCAGGTTAAAACAGCCCTCTCCAAAGCCAAAAACACAGCATCAGTGGGACCGGATGGTGCCCCAGGCTGCGTTCTACACGAGCTCAAAGACGAACTAACCCCTCACCTAAACACACTGTTCAAACTCAGCCTCTCCACAGGTTATGTACCCATAGAGTGGCACACAGCAATGGTTATTCTGCTCCACAATGGTGGAGCCACAACAGACCCTGGGAACTATTGCCCTATAAGCCTGACTAGCTTGGTCTGCAAGGCTATGGAGTGCATCATCATGGAACTCATTAACAGAAACATTGGGAACCTTCAGACATTGGACCCTACCCAGTTCGGCTTTGTTAAGGGCAGATCATGCCTCCTAAGCCTGGTGGACTTCTTTGAGACAGTTACCAAGGCTATAGACGAGGGAAAGGTGGTACACACAGCCTACCTAGACCTTGCAAAGGCCTTTGACACCATTCCCCATTCTGGTATTATAGACAAGCTCACCAGCCTGAACATAAGCACCTATGTCACAAGATGGGTTGCTGACTGGCTCATGGACAGAACCCACATGGTCAGAGTTGACGGAGCTAGGTCTGACTCTAAACCGGTTACAAGTGGCTTTCCCCAGGGTTCAGTCCTAGGACCCCTTCTGTTCGGCATATACTTCTCAGAGGTACAGGCAAGCACAGGAGGACTATGGCTGACCAAGTTCTCAGACGACTGCAAACTAGGGGCTATAATTTACTCTACGGCTGACACAGACATCCTCCAAAAGGGTCTCACTGAGATGGACACCTGGTGTCAAAATCATGGCCTCAAGCTAAATGCCAAAAAGTGCATAGTCATCTGCTTTGGAAAAAACAAAGTACCCACAAACTACCACATAGGTGGTAGTCCCCTAAATACGGAAGACGTAATAAGGGATCTGGGGACCCAAGTAGATAGTAAACGCTCCTTTGATAATCACATTGCCAAAGTGGTTAGAAAATCCTTCTATGTGGCACACCTTATCACAAAAGGATTGGCATCCAGATCAAAAGAGGTCATTGTGCCCCTCTACTCATCGCTCATCCAACCCATCATAGAGTACAATGCCCCATTTGGGCTGTATCTTACAAGACACCTGCAACAGCTGGAAAGACCACAGAAGTACCTCACCAAGAGGATCACTGGCCTCAAACAGATGCCCTATGCAGCTCAACTGAAGAAACTCCAGCTGTACTCGGTTGCATACCGCCTACTCAGACGTGATCTCTGCCTGACATACAAGGCCATGTCCAACCCAGAACTGATCGACATGCTCCACCTAAAGGAAAGCTTATCCCCTCGAGCCACACACTCTAGGGATCTAAACCTCACCACAACAATAAATAGGACATGCTGGAGGGATAGATTCCTGTCACAGAGACTTCCCATGCTTTGGAACAAGATTCCAATCTACATTTAGGCAGAGCTACTCGCTAACACTCTTCAAGAGAAACCTTGACGAGTGGATAGGAAACAGAAAGTTTACCCTGGGGATCAATTCAATGGCTCTGCTGGACAGAGGCACAGGGAACTAATCTAAGGGGGCAGTGAAAACCAACACATTCTGGCTAGGCTTATAAATGCCTTCGGCAGATAGCCTAGTACCTACCTATGAACCTATAAACCTACCATGTACTTTCTGAAGAATATGAAGTCTGAAATCCAAATGTCTGTCATTATTTAGTGAATTCAAAATCCAGAAAACTACAGATTTTATGAGGAACAGAACAGAACAAAAATAACCTGTCTAGTAATAAGAGCAAATGCCAAAGTAAAAGAAAGGCTAACTAAACAAATAATAAAATAAATAGAAGATGTGTTTATACAGGCACATCAAATGATGTTAGTGCTCCTCAAAAGAGGTTTATGGCAAGGAAGTATCAATAGAATTTGTTATTTAGAAATCAATAGTATTTCACTCTTAATAACAAATCTACCACTCATATTTTACAACCATGCTGCTTTACTGCATTTATAGATGACTTTCTAGATTTTAATCTTATATACTGGTCTGTCCAGCTAGGCACTTATTCAATTTTAAAATGCTTAATGACAATCTTTTTTTTTCTTTCTTTTTTTTTTACATTTCAAGCTGAACTATAAAATGCATGTCTTTTTCTGAATGAAGCAAGGCTACTAAAACAAATGACAGGAAGATGTGTGAATTTCTTAAGTAAAAATGTAGGAACTAATGTAAAATTATCCATCATTACTAATGTAACTGAGTGAACCAGTGAGAAAAAATGTCATGTGACTTCCGTAATATAAATTTATCATTTAGAAATGGAGCTGTGATTACATTGTAAAATGTACAGCTTAAGACAAATTTATCACACTGTCTGAACAAATGAGCAATCACTCACTCAAATGTGTAATGCTACTGAAGTCAAGGTTTTACAGTAGCATCTGCTTTTAATAGTGCCTGAAATGGCATACACTGGCTACAGGCTTTCAGAATTATGGTTGACAGCAATCTAATGTTTTGCATAAATCTTACCCTAACATAATTTAATTTTCAAAGGGTTGTTCAAGTTCACAAACTCAAGCCCACAGACACACTCACACACACACACACACACACACACACACACACACACACACACACACACACACACACACACACACACACACACACACACACACACACTCACACACACACACACACACTCACACACACTATCCTAGCAAACCTGACAAGTTCAACAACGGTATATTAATGCCTGGTTATCATGAGCTGCAGTGGCCACTACAAGCACTTGGTGTCATGAGCAGCCGTACAAAAGCTTAGCTCAGAGCTGCACTTGGTACCTCGATTCCGTATGCGTGGGAATGGATTTTCTTAGCACAGCAAATAAAATGTAAGGCCCTTATTAATAACGCTGTGGATCACAGAAGATTACAACTGAACTTACCTAATGTTTTGACAGCTACCTGCCTGGTCAAGGGAGGAGGAAACTTGACACAAACCAGATCCACATCCTGCTGCAGTAATAATTCATCATCTATCCTGTTTGTAAAAAAAGGCACGTTCATTTCTTTGGCAAGCAGCTCTGCTTCCTTCTGCACACTGCCCCACAGTGCCTTCTCAGAGAAGCCCTCATCCTTTAAAAGGGGTATGATGGCCTGAGCGGTGAAGTTGGTCCCAAACACACCTACCTCTGGAAGCATGGCTTCTGCTGCAGCTGTAAATCAAACCCTATTGCTTGCTACTGCAAACTGCTGACAACACCACCATTGTCTTCAATACTGTAATATGGCAGCTATTCATAAACTTGGACTTAACTGCGACTTTGCCATTATTCATCATCTGTCCCCAGTGCTGACAAACTGCAGCAAGGTAGCGGTTAATATTTAAATTCCATGACAAAGACAATGGGTCAAGTGAGTGAATACACATACACACACACACATGTTCAAGCAGTGAAAAAGCTAGTACCTGTACCTAGAGATCACTCCAAATAATCCGCCATTCAAAGCAGCTGCCATCATTTCCTCCATAAGCTGTCCATTTCTCTGTGCCAGAATGCCAAGCATGCATGTATGTGCTGCTTTGTTCTGACCTTGCAGTCCGATTCCCTTTCAGTTTATGTGGTTGCAACTGCATAGACTTCTGGGGCATCTGTACACTGATGTCTTCTTCTGAATCCAGACTAGTTAAACAGCAGTCCAGATTCGAGTTTCCATGGATGCATGCACGAGTTCTGTTTTTTTTTTTTATTTTGGTTTGCTTTTTGTATAGCTGGTGGACTGCAGCCCTGCAGTCCAATAGCATGAGCCGTCCCTATTAATTATGTGTACAGCTTGCTACTAATGACAAGAGGTGGTACATCTTTTGAAATGATTACTATGACTGAGCAGATATGCTAACTGTTTGTGTAGGGTCAGATATCCCAAAAAGTGTGTGCCGCATGCTTCTTCAAAGTATGGACAGTTTCCGCATCATATTAGATGAACATTTCATCAGTCTTCAGCTGAAAATGGCACAAAGGGAATCTTGCAGCAGATTTTGAAACCTTGCGCACTACAGGAGCACTGTTCACCCATTGACTCAAGGTATCATATTTGTGTTATCCATCAGCAGAGTCATGTCAGTATGCAGAAACCATGAGATGACTTGTAAATCCATCAGCCTAATAGGTACACACTTGTAAAGAGGGGTGAGAGTGAAGGGGTTCATATAAGGAGAGATGGACATACACATAATGTTTTGTGTAATGTAACATGGACATTTTTGTTCTGTGCTTGTTATTAACCTGCCATGCTCTGCAGCATGAAGTGACTGGATTAGGGGTAGGAAGAGTTAGTAGAGGGACAACAGGCTTATGACAAGTAGAACAAGGTTAGATAAACACGTGATAGTTGTGAGGATGGATGTCAATGCAAATCATTTCTTTTGCTGGTGTCCAATATATCTCCATGAGAACTCATAACTGTGGCAAATGTTAAGAAATGGGTGATTAAACATATCCTAGACATATGACATCACACTAATAAATGATGTGAAATATATTTGGAATCAAACCCTTGATGCTATGGAAAAAAATGTTTCAGTCAAGTGATTTATGTCAACACTCCATATAGGAAGTTATGCTTTGTTAAACTCAACAGTATACAGAACTATCATAGTAACTGTTTCAAAGTAGTAACTTTACTCTGCTTTAACTCTGTATTCCTATAGTACAGCATGTTTAAGCAGTATTACATGGAGATAACCAGACTAGTTCAACAAATGGCTAAAACTCATCAGGTTTTGCCATAGGGCATGAACAGCCATTCACTGCTATTCAGCAGTGGTGCGAGATGCCAAACTCCATGCAAATGCAGAGAAGAAAAAGTGAAGGCTTTTTATTGTCCTTTTCTGGCCATGTGTGTTTTGTTGTGTGTGATTCTATTTTTTGACCAGATTAATCATGTGAAAATTGTGTTGACAGGAGAGGGAAGAACAAAAGGGAAACAATATACATGAAGGAATTAGGAAAGAACCACAGATGTCCACTTTTTCAACACATAATGTGTTACTCATGTTGCTAAAGTAGTTAGGAAAACCTTCTATATCACCCACCTGATCATGAAGGGATTCACATCTAGATCAAGGGAGGTCATCGTCCCCCTGTACTCATCACTTATTAGACCTATGATTGAGTACAATGCCCCGTTCGGAATGTATCTGACCAGACACCTGCTGCAGCTTGAAAGGCCCCAAAAGTTCCTCACCAAAAGGATAAAGGGTCTCAAAACTATGTCTTATGCTGCCCGACTGAAAGAACTCCAGCTCTATTCAGTCTCATACCGCTTGCTCAGAGGTGACCTGTGCCTGACATATAAGGCCATGTCAAACCCAGATTTGATGAATATGCTTCACCTCAAAAATCTAGATCCCTCAGAACCACAAGGCGGAGACTTAAACCTTGACACGGTTATAAATAGAAGCGTGCTGGAGGGACAGATTCATCACCCAGAGACTCCTATGCTGTGGAACAAAATCCCGGTACATGTGAGGCAGAGCACCTCTCTGGTCTTGTTCAAGAGGAATCTTGACCAATGGATGGGAGATTGCAGATATACCCCAGGGATTACTTCAGTGTCACTGCTTGACAGAGGCACAGCAAAATGATAGGCATAGTTTTTATTCAAACTAAAGGGGTGGCGAAAGCCACATAACTATGGGCTAGGCTTATAAATGCCCTTGGGCAGATAGCCTAGTATGAACCTATGAACCTATGAACCTATGAACATGTAGACAAAATTTGATGAATTTGGGCTGTCTTCAGACAATCATGTTGTATAGCCAGTTGAACCATATCAAGTGTGTTGAGCAGATGCATATGGGAAGTGGAGAGCTATCTATGGGACACACTTTTTAGTGGGAGAGATGCCCATTTTTATTTTGGATTTCAAAAAGAGAGGAATGTTGGAGAACAGACCAAGGAATGTGAAGGTCAGGTAGGTAGGGTAGGTGAGAAAGCAGATGCAGATAAACAGGATACACAAGACAGACACAGGGATGGTGATAGACACAAATGACTGGGGGACACCGTGACTGGGGATAGGTAGGGGATATTGGAGGCACATATCTGTCAAGTGTGGGAACAATGAGAATCTAGTCCTCACACTCAGAACTATTATTACTGCCCCATTCCTCAGCTGCCTGTGAGACTGCTTAATGTGGGAGTCTCATTTCTATTTTAATGAGCAACCTTTCCAGGTGGTTGATGCGGCACCAAAGCCTGTGTCTATTAGATTATGCACCATCCCTGGCAGCTCCTGCCAGGTGACATAATCACTGCCTCCATTCATACTCCCAGAGGGTACTACTGTATCACCAGCCAGGGCAATACTACCTGATGTGGATGGACCAGGTAGGGCAGGGGCTGTG
Source organism: Protopterus annectens (assembly GCF_019279795.1). Lineage (NCBI taxonomy): Eukaryota > Metazoa > Chordata > Ceratodontiformes > Protopteridae > Protopterus > Protopterus annectens. The sequence goes on along the minus strand of NC_056732.1, from coordinate 711,027,657 downwards.
GGGGTAGTATTGCCAGGTTGCTTCCCAGAGTTGCTGGGTGTAGGTGGGGCAGTCAGTGGGGGGTTAGCAGGCTGAACCCATTTCCCTGTGCTGAAATGCATTTTGTTTGTGGGCAGAAGGTATTACATCAGAACGATGTGATTGCAGGTAACCCACAATAAAAAAAAGAGAGAGAGATAAGTGGTAGGGAGAAACAAAAAAGAAAAGAGATGATTAGAACCATGATATGCCACATTCATGCTTTATTACAATGAATATCCCTTCACAATTATAATAGCTTTAGAGCTTTTACACTCTCAAAAATGACTGAATTGTTACAAATAATCCTTGGAATATGCACATATTCCATATATGCTTTTAAAGATAACACAAATTAACTTTGGTACCCTTTCTGATGACATTAGTGACCACTCACTTACTTATATAATTAGACAAAAGACCTTTATTCCCAACCAAGTCATCTTTAGAACTACCCGGAACAGCAAAAATTTTAACCCAGTAAGCTTCCAAGCAGAATTTAAGGCTTGTGATTGGTCACCCCTAAAACACCTCCTTCTTGAGGAAGCAGTGTCATACTTTAACTCTAAATTCTTACAAATCCTGGAATACCATGCCCCCACTCGCTCTGTTAGAACTAGGAGCAAAACTGCTCCATGGCTCACAAAAGAGACTTGGCTTAAAATCTTACTGAGAAACAAAATCTGGGCCAAATGGAGAACTACTAAAAACCCAACTGATCATCAAAACTTTAAACATCTGAGAAATGCCACTAAAAAAAAATCAATACTTCTTGACAAAAAAACTTTTACTTTAAACTCCAGCAAACTCATCAACATAAACCACAAAGTTACTGGTCAGGTATTAATAGACTCCTATACCGAGGACACTCCAAGACACCAACCCCATCAGGTTTCTCCCATAACACTCCCAACCAAATTGCTGATGCTTTCAGTACCTTTTTCATTGAAACCATCCAGTCTCTAGCAAATTCCCTACCACCTGTTAGTTCAAGTTTGCCTTCCTCCTTAACTAGCTTACCTTCTACGTTTCATTTACAACCAGTTCCAACATCCCTCATCTACACCCTACTTCAAAACTTAAACCATGCACACCCTCAGCTGACCTGCTACCAGCTGAATACCTGCAAATTGCAGCAAAAGTACTTGCCTATCCCATTTCCATCCTAATTAAATAGAACCATTACTGAAGGTTCCATCCCATCTCTCTGGAAAATCTCCCACTACATAAGGGTGGTAACTCAACCAAACTCTCAAACTTTCACCCCATAGCCTTACTCTCTCCTTTAGCTAAAATCATGGAAAAATGCATCCAATGGCAACTACTTGATCACCTTCTCCAAAATAACTTACTAGCTGACTGTCAGCATAGTTTTAGGCCATTCCATAGCACTACCACTGCCTTCTTAACCTTTTCTGACTGCATTAACAAAAATCGTAATGACAACATGCTTTCCTCTGTGCTCTTTATTGGCCTCTCTAAAGCCTTCGATATGGTTAACCATCAGTTACTTATAAATATACTTAAATCACTCTCACTAGACACACAGACATTACAATGGTTCAAGTCCTACTTAGGAAACAGACAGCAAGCTGTCCTTTGGGACAATAACCTATCCACACATCTCCCTATTACCCTTGGTGTCCCTCAAGGCTCTGTCTTTGGACAATAACCTATCCACATATCTCCCTATTACCCTTGGTGTCCCTCAAGGCTCTATCCTGGGACCTCTCCGTTTCTCTATATTCATTAATGATCTAAATGTAAATCTTCCTCAAGCTACCTGCATACAATATGCAGATGACTCAACGTTAATTTGTGCCACTACATCTTCAGCTGAACTCCAATCCATCACCCAAAAAGTGTTTAACTTAGTAGAAAACTGGTTCCTTCAATGCTGCCTCCTCCTAAACCCCCAAAAAACTAAACTATTGCTGTTCCCTCCCACACAAAAGTCCTCCCCAATAGATCTCACAGTTATATCCAGTAATGGCACTGTAATATCACCTGACCCAACCACCAAACTCTTAGGTGTAATAATTGACCACAACCTTAACTTTGACTCACACATTAACTCAACCATTTAATCAGTGAATAGAAAACTAGGTTCCCTTTACAGGATTAAACCTTTCCTTACTCCTGTAGCCAGAACTACCATTGCCCACACCCATCTTATCTCCACCCTCCTCTATGCCTCCCCCATTTATACTCAGAAAAGGTTAAGAAGGCAGTGGTAGTGCTATGGAATGGCCTAAAACTATGCTGACAGTCAGCTAGTAAGTTATTTTGGAGAAGGTGATCAAGTAGTTGCCGTTGGATGCATTTTTCCATGATTTTAGCTAAAGGAGAGAGTAAGGCTATGGGGTGAAAGTTTGAGAGTTCGGTTGAGTTACCACCCTTATGTAGTGGGAGATTTTCCAGAGAGATGGGATGGAACCTTCAGTAATGGTTCTATTTAATTAGGATGGAAATGGGATAGGCAAGTACTTTTGCTGCAATTTGCAGGTCTTATACTAATCTATCCAAAAGCAACCTCAATAAACTGGCAACCTCCTATAACAACATTGCCAGATTTGCCACTGGATCCCCATTTAGAACCCACCATTGTCAAAATCTTAAACAACTAGGATGGCTAGCAATGGAAAATCAGCTTCAGTTTCAGCAAATTACTATCACCCAAAAGATTTTGTATCATCCCAGTAATGCTTCAATACTCTATAGCCTTATCACCCCCTACAAAAATCTTACAACCCTTCGCTCAGCTGATAAATTACTAGTAGCCATCCATAAGTCCAACAATAAAGCAGGTGACTCTTTTTTCTAACTCTGTGGGGAAAACCTGGAACAGGCTTCCCAGTGAACTATCATCTCTTTCTTCAATACCCCTTTTCAAAAAGCATCTAAAAATACTCCTTAAAACACAATGGCTATGCCCATGTACTAACCCAGACTAATACTCTCCTTTCTTTCCATGTCCTCATCTCTCTCTCTGTTGCTGCTATCTCTGTGCACCGCTCTCCCAGATCTCAGATAGTGGGATCAGTAAGATTCCTTAATTCTGTTTCTAGCCTAGTCTTTCTGGGAAACTACCTCTGAGTATAAACACGCATAACAATCATTGTACTGTAAACACATGTGTCTACTATGTATATATTTGCTACTTTTTTCACTTGGTATGTAGAATTTGGAAGCTACCTAAAATCATTTTTAACTAGAGTTTTCATAGTTATCTCTTAGAGTATGATATTACTTGCTAGCCTTCTATGTGATGAATATCAAGCTCTCTACTGTGTGAATATGTTTCTACCTTATAATTACTTGCTCTTATCTCTTTCTCTCTTGAGATAATACTAACGTATCATTAATCAGACACCCATGTAAATTGTTTTCTAGTCTATTGTTGTTGTGTAGTTTGATGTTAATCATTATTATTCTTTTGCATTTTATTAGCTTAATGGAGCTTATCTCCCCGGGCCTCTAGTGAAAATGGACATGTATCCAGTTGGACTAGCCCAGTCAACAAATGTAAAATAAATAAATAAAAAATAAACTTAAAAACATGACATTAAAGCCAATATTGCTTCATTTAAAATTTAAAACTGATACTTATTGAATGTAAATCTGTAGGTTACTTGTGGGAATTCAACTCATATCATCTGAATACACTATTACACTTGCCTAATACAATTACCAACTGCTTCAGACAAAAGCATGCATGCTTCCTGATACAGTTAAGATATGCATGCTGAAATTGATACTGATCTATGGAATCACAATATATTTACTATGATCAGGGTCACTTGTGCTGCAGACATACCCCTTGCCTCTCTAAGTCACACTAGTCTTTCAGCATGTACCTTCCTGTTTGTTATGATTTCTTCTGCAGCTGTAAAATAAAGAATGACAGAAAAAGAGATGTGAAAGCATTATGCATACCAGTCTTGGCTATATACACCACTGCATATCATTTCAGGTTGCTTGATCTGTATACTTACACAACTCGGGAGTGTTAGTATTTCAAAGCTCATACAGCCACTGGTGGAGTTGTGCCAGCTTGCACTTCTTAAAATCACTGTGGTGGTGCTTACACTACTCCCCTGTGTGTGGTATGCCAGCTGCAGTAGAGACAGCCTTGGCTAGCCTGTTCCAAGTTGTGGCCCTGTACTGAGACTTGGTACAGTCTCCCTTCAGCAGCCTCCAGCTGTAAGGCTTCATGAGGAGTGCTACAAAAGTTTTTGACTCCTCCACACCCCACCTCTGTGCCCTGAATTTGGCACCATCCTTCCCATCTCCTGCCATGTTTGCAAAGGTCCTCCAACAACTGTAGAAATGTTTTTCTGCCAAACTGTGATATTGTGTTTTATAACCCATACACAAACATGCACAACAATGCCAACCTCATTTGTGCAATGGTAAGCAAAGAGAAACATTGCTAAACTAAGAGGAAGAGAGTTTATGAAACAGCAATGATGATGTGACATTAGGCATTAATGTGTGGCATGTGTGCTACTGCTATACCTGGTCCCATGTTGTCCAATGGTCAACACTGAAAAGATAAATGACTTGTCTTTTAAGGCATGACTTTGGAGGGATCAATGGGATGGCCTGACATATCTTTTTGGGGACTTACACACTGTTAAATGTAATTTGTACAATGTGAGATTCAAACCTATGTAAAAGGGAATACATATAATTCCACATAGGAGATTATTTGTCATTGCCACAGAAGAAGTATTTGCCTTCCCCTGTCATTACAGATATGCAGTTTAAAGATTGACTGGTGGTATACTTCAATTAAGCCTATACGTGTGTGACATTGCAAGGTCCTGGCTTATGTATTCTCAAGTGTGTTGCAGTACTAATGTCTGACAATATACTGGAAATGGATAGACTTGCATGGCTTTAGTAATAGAGTTGGAGTTATGATACATATCTCACAGTACATTCTATTTTACAGTTATACTTGGGTTATGGGAGGGGTGAAGATGATTGTCATTAAACTGTGTCCATCTGAAATATGCAACTGCATTTTTTATTACATAATCATCATTGTCCTGCTAAACCAGTTACATACATAATACAAATGATACCTACAAAAGTATGTGGTGTCTGGAGCATTTCTCTTCAAGCCTTTGCTGAAAATTGGTTCGTTCCAAGTCTGACTTTCCTGGTAAACAAATGTTAAATAAAAAATAAATAAACGTGTATGCAAGCAGTAACGATACCTTTCTGTTAATCAACCAGCTATACGTAACTATTGGTATGTGGTATTATCTTTAGTATCAAAGTTTTGTGAAAATTACAGAGGAACACCCTTACTAAGAAGTGTAGTGTGCTGGATTTGAATCATGGCTTACTTATGTTCTGACTATAAACTAACTGCACTTACACCTGCTACCAAAGGAAAGCTAGGCAGCAGGTGTATTTTACACACTCAGTACGTCCAGAGTGCTGACATCCACACCTCCCCTCTAACTACACTATGGAAGGCAAACCAAATTAAATTGTTCACTTTTTTCCTTAAGTAGTCAACCCTGTTTGCACATAGGTATGTAACATACAAAAGGTAAAAGACAATAGTGAACATATATTACTTGTGGAAATACTCATTATGACCCTTTCTCAGTAAAAAATAACTACTGTGGGATTCCAAGCCAGCTTTATCTATGTTCTGTCCTTTTTAGCTCAACATATTTACACCTTGTGCCACAGATGCTGTCAGGTAAAGGGTGAAATTTCTGCAGCCATTACCGTCCATGTTCTTGACTGCCACTCAATGCTATTAAGTGTGCTTATACTCTAGAAGGCAACTGAAATTAAATTTTCACTTTTTAGGCAGCTAACCATGTTTGCACTATACCACGTGATGCACATATGGTAAAAGCAAAGAAAAAAAAGGGAAGCAACGGTTAAACAATTAACACTGGATTTGAACCATCAGGCTATTGCACTTACAAAACACAGATTGTGGGTTATCTCTCTTTGCAACACCAATGAAATCATGTGCTTAGAAGCAATTCACATTTCATATCCAGTATTAGTTCATACAGATGGACATTTTCATTTTGTTGTATGTGTTGGGCTAACATATTAAGTGCAATGAGTGCTCACACAATTATTTATGAATATGTTTTCAAAAATGTAGCTCTGTCTTCTTGTATTCTGGTCATTTTCCCTTATCTCTGCTTTACTATCAGACATGTAATTTGTAGTGCATTTCCTATAATTTTTCTTTCAAGGTGTGATACAAATACATAAATGTGAGCAACAGTTTTCAGCAAAGGCAAGAGACTTGTGCTATTATGGCCAAAAATATATACATTATTATGGACAAAAATATATATGTGTGTGTGTGTGGTGTTTGCTTTTATTTAAAAGCTCATTGCACTTAGTTCCACATTTTGTAAGCATGTCCTCACTGACACACCTACTGCAGGGGATGGTGTCTAAATTGCTCTTGTCTTTTTCTTCACTCAGAGTAATCATTCACAGTTGCAAACCATTAGCACCTAACAATGGTGTAGAGGCTACACTATGTTTTCATCTGCTACAGAAAAGTCAAAAGTTTGGTGTTTAGCAATTCTAATGAGTTCACATTTCATTTGCATCTTCATAGTGCTCAGAGAGCTGAATCTACACTATAAAAAGGTAATCATATAGCTAGGGAACTTGAAGGTAAGGAGATTTGTTTTCAGACAAAACCAAAGATTGGTATTTCTTTGAAGAAAATTCCTCTGCAGAGAAGCACTTATTTTTGCTAAGGTATGTTTCTATTATTTAAGGACATCTATACTGTAATCTTTTAGAAATGTATTTATATAGCTAGTAGAAACATGAAGGTTGACCTGTATGCACTTTTTGTACTTCACTGTTGGCATAGACAACTTTTGCAGTGCTTTACATTTGTGAGATGGACAGGTTATGCTTCAGCACAAGTATGTTCTTACCATTTGCTTTTGCAATTTCACCTGAGTTTGGACAGAACTGTAATTATGTTTGTTATCCACTGCAAGGGGTTGTACATGTGGCTGACAGTAGTGTTAGGCTTCTCAGATGCCCCAAGGCAACCTTCACATCAGTGGTGGGCACAATGAAAATTGACCAACATTCCTAATTTATATTCTTGACTTTTTAGCAATGATAATTGCTGTCCAGTAATCAATTACATAAATGGAGTCTTCAGTATACTAATGTTGACAGAATGGGTGTTTGTCCAAACCTTTACATTTATGTTGGAGGGTGGGTGGGGGTACAACCTACCATTCTGTTGTCCTAAATGAGAAGTGTGCCTCAAGTGCTTTATGTTAGCAATGGGTACACAGCCTCTCTGATTATTTTTTGGAAAACATAAAACATTACTTATGTACTGTTCCAGGGTCTGTACAAACTTTTTTGTTTCTGTTGGAGAGTGGTGACTGTGGTAGGGAACATACCATTCTGTTGTCCTAAATGAGGTGTGTTTCAAGTGTTTTTATGTTGACAATGGGTATACAGCCTGATTATGTTGTGGAAGGCATACATTACTTTTATGTGCTATATCTGGGTTTGTACAACATTTTTTATTTGTGTTGGAGGGGGGGCACTTATCAATCTGTTGTCCTAAAGGAGAAGTGTGTTTCAAGTACTTTATGTTGATGATGGGTACATAGCCTGAATATGTTTTGGAAAAAATACATTACTTACATGCTATTAATTGGTTTTGTCCTTCTCTGTTTTATGTCACATAGGGTTATGACACCCAAGCCAGCAAATTCATGAAAACACCCTTTTAGTAAGGCTGAGAACAAGGTCATCATCCAGGCTCTGAGGTACCATGGAGGCTTCCTACTTGAGAGAGGCCAGGGGAATATGACTGGCAGAAAGGACATTTGGAATCCAGTAGTCACTGATGGTAATGCAATTGGTGGTTGTGGCTACAATCATGATCAGGTGTGGCATAGGGCCACTGACATGATTTCATCTGCATGGAGGAGGGTGGCTGCAGTTGTCTGAGAACAACTGGGTATGGGAGGGTGGTCCTACTACTGAGCCACCACTGACACCAAATGGGAAGTTCCTGTCCACTGTTAGAGATCCTGACAGCCCAGGGAAGCCTTTGCACCATATGATTGATGTTGGTGCTGATGTGAATGGAAAGCCAAGTGTATCTCAGTAGCAGATTCCAGGTAGGCTTACATACGGCAACACTTAATTGCCTTGTAGCCTAACATATAATTTGGCTGCTACTGCTTGCGATGCATGTTTTATATCTGTACATATTGATAATTTATAATTATGGAAGAGAGTGGGGCAATAGACATAGGAGTGGGGGATGGCTCTGACAAGTTTCAGTTAGAAGGCATATAGCTGATGGCTTAATTGCCATCCTTTCATTGCTTCATTTCTTCCACGCTCATCCTTCCTGAAAGGTGTTGAGACATCAGCAAATGGTAAGCAAATATTTTTTTTGTTATTACTAAGCATTATTTAGATATATTATCTGTATGTGAAGAGAGTGTAATGAGTGTCTGTATTGCTGTATCATCTGCAATTGTGTGACCAGTTTTACTTTTTGTTCAAATATTTTGGGTTAATGTTTAGGGGAGAAGTAATTTCATTCCTGTGTTTGTTGCTTATTATCCCAGGTGATTCTGACAGTGGAAGTGCAGGACTCCTACTACCTGATGTCGGAGTATTGGTAGGCTGTTATAATGATGGTGGCCACATGGAGGCACAGTCAGAGGGCTGCAGAGATTCAGTCTGACAATGAAATTGTGACTCACACAGCTCCTCCATTTCCTTCAGACACAGTCAGTATGCCTATGCATACTCATTCCACTGAACCCTGACAGGCTGAGGGTGACACAGTTGATCAGGATAGTGTGGTTACTGCAGTCTTAGTACCATTTGACTCTGGCCATAGCTAAAGTGTGGGTGAGGTGCAGTGTAAGAGGGTTGGTAGGGATACTCGAAGGAGGCCTGTTGCCTGCCCTCCACCTGATGCTGGTGTGTCATTACATGCCACTGGATGTATGTGTAGGGCCATCATGGAGGCACAGGAACATTCCACTAGGGCATCTGAGGACATGCTGTCTTTTCTAGATGTGGCACAATTTGAAGTGCATGACTGTCTCCACTATGTAGCCGATTCAGTGTACCAGATGAATGCTACATTGGAATGGGCAGTGTCTGTGATGGTACATCTGCTGGGAGGGGAATAGCATCCATGTGTCAGTAGGGCTGCAACATCATCTGGTGATAGTTACTGTGGCTGTGTCTGATCCCCGCTCCTATAGTGGCACTACTTCCACTGCTCCATCAGTGATTGAGGTGTCCACACCCAGAGGTGGTAGGCTGTTGGGTTGTGGACCTGGGCATAGTCGGGAGGACAGCTTGTCCAGCAGACATCATTCATGTTCAGGTAGCACCACCTCATCTGACCATGCCCATTACACTACAACTCCTGGCAGAGCCAGATCTTGTGGTGGGGGGTGACGACGCTGAACTGATACCTTCACCGTACATGCCTCACACCTGTCCAACATGCCAGGATGTAGCGCCAGCACAGAGCATGGCTGTGTTTATGCAGACACTCACACACCATTTCACATAGAGTGCCAATACAAACCCCCTCACATATCATTTATATGAGGCATTAATGAGGGTTGCAGGTCATCCTGTCTCAGTAGCCCTTTGATATTATCTACATTCCTGCTTGCCTGTGTTTCTTACTCACCACACACTAACTACTTTGGTTTCAGCCTTGGTCTCCTATCCCCCTCATCCCATACCCTGTCCAAATGATGATAATTGTGCCATCACCTTGTTTCGATCTTTTGGATTTAGGGTTACATATGTATATTGTCGGGTGGATAGCTAACTGAGTGCTTAGGATATGTAATGGTTATGTAATTTGGAATTTTATTTTCTGATTTATTACAGCAGTTTAATGTTGTGATTCCTACCTTGAAATCATTGATAATGACAGTCATACTTATTGCTGAATTTGTGAGAATGTAGGGATAGGTTGACTTTGGACTACTTTTTCTATATTGGGTATTTTAGATGCAAAAGGCACGTTAGTTGTTAAACTGCATACATATATATTACAGAAGTCATTCACATCACATATTGATGTCATTGCTGGACAACTCACACACATTCTACTTAGGTACATTTACAAGTAACTGTATGGAGGTATCTTTATTTTTTTATTTTATTTTACATTTGTTAACCGGGATAGTCCAACTGGATGCATGTCCATTTTCAGCGGAGGCCCGGGGAGAAAAGCTCCAAGGGTAAGCAGATACAGCATTACATAATACCAGGATTACATATTACAAACAGACTATTTACAGAGATTACATAAGTAAGCAAGTTAAACAAGTTCCACAGGTTACAGTTAATCCTGAGCACAAGTCAGGATTAAATTAAATTACACAGTAAACTGGTTAACAGATTTTTACACATTCTAGAGAGAGTTAGCCAGGCTTGATACATTGACATAGCCAGTTAAGTGACAAATGTTGTTTGAGTCTAGTTTTAAATTGACCTAAGGTGGAAAGTAAGGTAATATCAGCTGGAAGTGAGTTCCAGGATCTACTTACAGAGTTTGCAAAGAGAGAATCACTGGCTGTGTTATTAATTTTGCTAGTCTGAATTAGTAGTTTGTTAGAGGATCGAAGTGGTCTAGGATTGTTATAGGGGGTGATAATATTTTTAAGTGCAGGAGTATTGTCCAGATTATAGAGGATTTTATAGGCCATAATCAGTTGGTTATACAGGATTAGGCTGGGTAGTTCAAGCCACCCAAGCTGATTTAGATTGATGCAATGATGTGTCCTAAAAGGCAGCCCAGTGGCAAACCTGGCAATGTGGTTGTAGCAAATTGAGAGTTTGTTAAGGACAGTCTTGTTTAAATTCGAGAGTAGAGGGGATGCATACAGAAGGGTTGAAAGAAGGTGAGAGCGAGCTATGGCAATTTTAGCTGGAGGGGTTAGAAAGGCTTTTATTCTGTAAAGTGACCCTAGTTTTTTATTGATGGTTTTGATAGTTTGGTTAACATGTGGGTCAAATTTTAGATTATTGCCTATGATGACACCTAATAGTTTTGTAGATAGGTCAGGGGAGATTATTGTGCCATCATTTGATTTTATGGTAAAGGTGAAAGCGGTGTACCTACGTGTTGGTGAAAATAACAGCATTTTAGTTTTTTTGGGATGTAGGATCAGATGATGTTCAGAAAGCCAGTTTTCTATTGTATTAAAGGTGGTCTGGGTAGCTGACCATAACTCTACTGGAGATGTGGCTGAGCAAATCAGAGTAGAGCCATCAGCATATTGGATACAGCTGACTTTTGGGATGACAGTATAAAGGTCGTTACTGAAGATGGAGAACAGCAAGAGCCCTAGTATAGAGCCTTGTGGTACTCCAAGGGTGTTAGGTAGAAGGTTAGAGAGTTTGTTCTGCCAGAGGACAGCCTGCTGTCGACCATTCAGGTAGGATTGAAACCACTGGAGGGCTTCAGTATCTAGACAGAATGTTTGCAGGATGTGGATTAAAAGTTGGTGATCAACCATATCGAATGCCTTGGAAAGATCCAAAAAGAGGGCTGAGGATATATAATTATTGTTGCGATTATGGTTTATGGTGTTAGTGAAGGCTAGGAGGGCTGAAGTAGTGCTGTGATGAGGACGGAAGCCATGCTGAGTGTCTGCCATAAGGCGATTCTGGATTAGGTGGTGAATGAGTTGTCTATGAATACATTTTTCCATAATCTTTGCAAGTAGAGAGAGTATAGCTATTGGCCTATAATTAGAGAATTCAGTAGAGCTGCCTCCTTTGTGAAGTGGGATCACATAGGATATTTTCCAGATGGTGGGAATTTTAGCTTCTACTATGGTTCGATTGATTAGTATTGAGACGGGGTAAGCAATAGCATCAGCTGATTTTTTTAGGTACTCGGCAGGGAGTTGATCAGCAGAAAGTGTAGTGGGTTTTAATTTTTTGATCAAGGTACGGATAAGTGAAGTGGTGACTGGCTGGAAGCTGAACACGAGTAGGTTTCTAGGGGTGCTACTTTCAGGACCAGGGGAGCTAGGAGGTAGTTGGCTAGCTAGGGCTTGAATTGTCTCAGTAAAGAATTGGCTAAAACTATCAGAAACATCTTCAGGGGTTTTATCAATAGTAGCAGCAGGGATTGGGGTTGAATGTTGGTCCAGGATATAGTAGATTATTTAAACCTGCCCAAAACTTCTGAGGGTTATTTTGATTTATTGTCTGTAAATTACAGTAGTATTGTTTTTTGTCTTGTAAAATTGATTTTTTGGTTTCGTTCCTGGATTGCCTGTATTTAATGTGATCTTGAGGGTCTTTAGAAGAACGCCATAAAGCCCATGCTTTGTTTCTAAGGGTAATTTTGAATTTAGACTCTATAGAAAGCCATGGTGCAGTTTTTGCCCTGGTTCTCTTTGAACGAACAGGTGCATGCAAATCAAAGATCTCAAGGCATTTGTTGTTAAAGTATGCTACTGCTTCCTCTAAGGGGAGGTGTTTTAGAATAGACCAATTAAATGAGTTTAGTTCTTGTTGGAATTTGGCAGGGTCAAAGTTTTTATTGTTTCTAACCTTTCTGAGTAAGGGTTGTTGGGAATTAATGTTTTTGTGCTTAATTACATATGTGAGAAGGTGATCGCTTAGGCCATTAAGGAGGGTACCAGAGGTGTACAGTTGGGGGTGACTGTTTATGAGTACCCAGTCAAGTATACTTTCTTTTTGGTTGGGTTTACCTATCCTGGTAGGGGTGGATATGATTTGTGTAAATGCATGCAGGTTAATACGGGTGGTTGGGGATTCTGAGGAACAGGTGCCCCAGTCTATGTTAAAGTCTCCAAGTAGTAGGGTTTCTTGGGGGTAGTGACATGATTGCCAGTGCAGGATATCTTCAAATGTAGATATATTGTTACCTGGGGGAATGTACATACAGATGATATTAATGCATTTATTTTTATTAAGTTGCAATTTGGTGGCAAGAATCTCTCAGTTATTAATCTGAGGAGGTTGTATTACATCTATGGTGACATTAAACTCAGATTTATAGAGTACAGCTACCCCACCCCCCTTCCTCGAAGCACGATCCAGCCTGTGTATGTTGTACCCAGGTGGTAACACTTCATTGTCTTTAGTGTTAGGTTTTAAACAGGTTTCAGATAAACAGTGAATCTTAGGGGAGTGGACATCCAGAAGTGCATGCAATTCATGTACCTTGTTATTAATGCTTCTAATATTGAGATGACAGACTAGGAGAGAGTTAGTTGGCCTATTAATTGTAGGTTTGTAGCTTAGATTACAAGTAGAGGAGGTATGTGTATCTGAAGTGAGTGGGCCAGGGTTGGGGTGAATATCACCACCAAGTATTAGGTTGAGTCTATACTTGGTGTTGAACTTCAGGAATTTGTTTATTAGTTTGTGGTAGTGTTTGGATCTAGAGCTAATGTGCCTGGGGTTGAGATGTTGATAGACTGAACAAGATGTTGGATAGGATCTGGTACTGTAAGTATGGTTGAAGGTGGAAGGATTTACAGCTGGGGTGATAGTATGGCCTTTTGGGACCTGAAATCCCGTGAGAAACTGGTTTTCATACAAGGTAAGGAGGTATGGTGTGAACAAGAGGGGTAGTAAAGAGGAGTATATCATTATCTGTGATTCAGCTAGTGAGTTAAGGAACTGTTTTACCTGGTGATGCAACATCAGAAGATAGAGTGGTGAGGTAAAGGTACTGGAAGGGGGATGGGAGAATGCCAGATGAAAGCTAATAGGTGCTATAAAAATGTAGGTAGTAGAATGGGGGTGGGTGGAATTATCCCAGATGAAAGCAGATAGGATATAGAAAGTGGGGGAGTGGCTATAGTACTATAAATTTAGAGGTACTGGGGGCAGGAGGGAATTGGAGGCAGGGAGGGGAGCGAAGAGAGCCCGAGCGTACCGAGGGTGAGACTATTGCAGTTTACAAGGTTTCCTAATGTGTCCTAAAGCTATAAGGTAAGTATTACAGCTCTTAATGTAAGAGTCAATTTACTTCAGTTACAGGGGAAAGAGGCAACCACTCAAGTAGAAACAAAGAGCCCTATGGCTGACCAATATGGTGACCTGCTTAATTACAAAGCACTGTAAGTGAAAGCTTAACAAATGCTTTTTGTGTGTGCAACCTACTCTGTTTAAATGTTGAGAGAAACTGATTGCAGTCCTGTAGACACCGTTTTGTAGGGAACTGTAGAGTTCAACTAGGAAAAGAGAAAAGCAGAGATTCCAGGGTAAGCATGAAGGCAACAGCAGGCAGTTATTATATAATAATGCATTCAGAAAGTTTTGGTGGGGGGGGAGTAGCATACTTCAGAATGAACTAAGATTTATAGCTAAGAAACCTAAGCAAGAGAGCAATGCAGTAAATAAACACTTGACAGATTTTAAAGATATACCATTAAAACTAAATCAATTATTCACAATTGTACAACTGGAAAATTGCCAGTAAAAGCACTTCAGGTATAGCTAGCCCAAGTTATTCAAGTCATAAAAGCACTTCTTCAATGTGTGTGTGCAATTTAAACATTAAAAAACACATGCAGCAAGGAGGAGCTCTGATTATATATTTTCTCTAGGTACAGGTTCAGTTTAAACACAAATATTACCACAGAAATTCAGTAACGTCACTAGCTACTTATAGAGCCTCTGAAAAAAAATAGAGCAGTATGTGCAGAATCAGAATTTAGTAGCAGGTCATTCAGTTACACAAAAAAAAAAAAACAGTAAAAGATCCATACAATGAAGAAACTTACACTAAGTCACACCAGGTCAGCCAAGGGGGGAAGAGAGAGAATCTGCCATTTATTTATCTATTATTACCTTGATAGTCTTGCAGTTAGAACAGCTGTCATTTGGGGCTGATTCTGTCTGATGCTAGCAGTATGCAGCCATTGCATGGTTAAGTAAAAGTTGTGAGCATTGCCTGGCATTAAGTTTACTCTTAACTATGTAAAATAGGATGCCTCATGGCCAGGGTAAGAGCATATTGTGCACTGCTATGTCTACCTACAGGCACAACAGCTGAGGGTTCCCCCTCTGACTCCACATCTGCGTGTGGGTGTAGTGACCATGCTAGTGGTGGTGGAAGGCTTGCTTCTAGCCCCTGGTGTTCCTGATGCAGCTGTTTTCACAGGCTAATATTATGTAAAATAGCACAGCCTACGATACTTTTGGCACAAGTACTGGGATCATACTGCAGAACCCTCCGTGATGTATCTAGGTTCTGAAACTGTGACTGTGACTTCAACAGCCCAAACACATGCTCTGTAATATTTTTGTTTGAGTGTGTGCCTTATTATAGCATTCCTCCATGAGTATGTGTGCAGCCCTCCATGAGTATGTGTGCATTTCTGATGGGGCGGCTTCAGCCATTGTTCGAGTGCATCCCCTGTATCCCCCAGTAAATGGTCTTTTGGGACATCACCACTGGATAACCTCTGGTAGAACTGTGAAATGTGCCAGATATGGGAGTAATGGTAGCTGTCGGGGTTGCTGGCACACACATTCAGGATGATTCCCCTAGCATTACACATGGGCTGGCAGTTAATGGAGTGGAACCCCTTACTACTGATGTAAACCCTTCCCTGTTCTTCAGGTCATGCTTTGATCTCAATGTGCATGCAGTCTATGGCACCCAAGACTTCAAGGAAGTATGCTATAGGGTAGAACTCCCACATAGTTCTAGTTCTGTCCTCAAGGATACTGGGGAATATACATAGTCATTGGCGTGCTGTAGCATAGCATTCAGGAATCCTGGATGCTGATGACTGTGACACCCCCTGAATGTCCTCTGTAGGTCACTGAAAGGTTCCTGAAGCTAATATGCTAAATGCTACACATACCTTGGCCTCCACAGGTATTGGTTCCCTTCAGTTTGCCCTAGCTTGCAGGTGAAGGTGACAAAGGTTGTAGAGTTCCTGGAGGGTGTTTCCATCCACCCTGTAGCATTCTATTTCCATTTCATGCAGACCATGAAAGTTAAACAAGGTTTAAATACCCTCCTCCTCCTTGCCCAAGGTTTATCAACAACAGCAGCAGCAGCATAGACTTGAGCATGTTGCACATACACATGCAGAAGAGCAGCAGCAGCTCCTACCATTCTTTCTGTCTACTGTAATTTCTGTGGCTGCATTCCAATAGGTTTTGGAGTACAAGGCAAAAGGCTACACTAAGTGTACACAATTGCTTTATAGTGTGTTGAATAACTCCACCATCTTGGATTGGTTGATTAGCATATAATTCAGCTGCTTATGCAGTAATTAGCATGCCACAATATTTACAGTGTTTGAATTGCGCTACATATTGTGTTGATCTGCTTACTGAATACAAATCGGTGAGCTATCATGTGTGCATCACTTCATGAAGCAAACATTGTTTCACTAGACTGTGCAGGGTTTATTGAAAGCTGGAATAAGTGTATACTATCTATATTCAAGAACACCTCTACCACATTTTTGTGGTGTCTATTCACTCGGAAAGGTTAGACTAAGTGTAGACCTAGTCTACACATTGGGTAACCTTTATGAATCCCCTTCAATATTTAAGGCTGCAAGAAAATCAGTAGGAAAACTAAAATTAGGAGGAAGAAGGTATGAGTTATGCTTGTGTGGTCCTTTCATTGAGAATGGTGCCTGTTAGTGCAGGCATTAATGAACCTGGCCCAAATTTTATCACTCTGTAATATCTAATAAAACATCCACATTAACTTTAAATTACAATCTTTTAAATTTTGAAAATGTCCCTAAAAGAATTAAAAAAAAAAAAGAAAAAAAAAATACTTCTTCACAGAATCCAATCAAATTCAATTACTGTAACATCAAGGGGAAAAACAGGTAGACCCCCCCCCAAATATGAAATTTGAGTAGAAATGCCAAAAAACACCACCATGGACGATTAATCTTTTAATGAGACACAAAACAAGTAAAATAAGGTAAGATAAAATCCCTTCAGTTTAGTACAATAAGCACTTTCGGAGTTATCCTTCATCAGATCGTATAGTGGAACGGGGAAAACTCAGTTTAAAAAATACTTCCATCCAATCATAAAATCACTTAGGGGCCAATGCCTTTTTTGTGTCCTATCAGTTAACAACCAATCAAGATGTATAGAAATGAGCTCATCTACTCAATGTCCAATGATGATAAACAAAAGGTAAAAATTGCTTCATCCAATCATAAAGTTGCTTCCAGGCCAGCGCCTTTTTAGTGTCCTATCGGTTATCAGTTAATCAGAATATTTAAAAATGAACACACCTTCTCAATGTCCAATGGTAGACCTTCTGTTCTTTAAAATGGGTTGTAGCAGAATGACCGCATTTAAGCCTGGGTGCCTATCCGCTCTTAAATTAACAATACATTTCACCTCATTATGTTCTGTATCGTTAGTAATATCTCCTTGCTTCATGCCCAGAAATGTGTTCTTTATGACTTTGAAATAAAAACAATGGGAAGGAAATTGTATAATATGACTAGCAAGACAGTTTTTTGTGTCTTTATTTCGGATGTCACGTAAATGTCTCAAAACCCTATTCTTAAACATCTGGTCAGTTTTGCCCACATAGTAGGCAAAACAGACAGAACAAGTGGCCAAATATACCACATGTTGGGTTTGACAGTCAGTTTGGCAGGATTCTATACTCAATTCCAGTGACAGGATGTTTAAATAGGTTATTGGTATCAATACTATGACAGGCCAGGCATCTTCCACATCGAAAGGTTCCTTTTCTCATTCTATTTTTAATGGCCATTACACCATCTTTCATACATAATAGGCATTTCAAGTTCTTTTTATTTTTAAAAGTAAATCTAGGTGTTTCACTCACAATTTCACTTATTTTATCATCTTGTATTAAGACTGGCCAATACTTCTTAATAACATCACACACTTGTTGGCTGTTATTAGTGTATGTTAAGGTGAAACTCACTTTGACAAAGCTCCAGTTTGAATTTTCTTTATCAGTTCTATAAGTACCGTTTCTATGTAGATATGGAACTCCCTTGTTCCTCCTTAAGTTTGTTAGTTTATCTATTTTCATAGTTACATCTGCATTGGTATGGCCTCTTTCCTTCAAGTTGTTCTGCAATTGCAATACTTGTCTTTCATAATCAGAGTTGGATGTACAGAGTCTTGAGATTCGAGTGATTTTATTTTCCATGATATTTCTTGAGATATGTTTGGGGTGCATACTGCTTTTGTGTAAGTAATGATTCTTCCACAAATCTTTTCTATAGCTCTTAGTACCAATCTCTTTTTCTTCATCAAAAAATATGGTCACATCTAGAAAGTTTATACTGCTATCTGAAAATTGGAGAGTGAACTTAAGAAATGTAGTAGTTTCATTTAAGTACATTACAAATGATTGTAGTTCTTTCTGTCCATTCCAAACAAGGAAAATATTGTCCACAAAACATGGATAGTGGACTATATTCTCAAACCATGGATTGTTCTTTTTAAGAATTTTTTCTCTTTCTCACTCTGCTAGCACAAGGTTAGTGTAGCTGTTAACGCACAGTGTTCCCATTGCTACTCCCGAGCATTGACAATAATCGTGTTTTCCATAATAGAAGATGTTATTTTCCAATACCATCTCAAGTAGGGGACAAACAAGGTCTGTATCTAAGCTCGAAGTATCTCTTCTAAGGAAATTCCTTATGGACTCTGCACCATGTTCATTTGGAATGGAAGTAAATAGGTTACAAACATCTAACATTACAAGTAGAACACAAGTAGAGCTTTATGATTGGATGAATCAATTTTTACCATTAGTTTATCATCATTGGACACTGAGTAGATGTGCTCATTTCTATACATCTTGATTGGTTGTTAACTGATAGGACACAAAAAAGGCGTTGGCCTCTAAGTGATTTTATGATTGGATGGAATTATTTTTTTAAACTGAGTTTTTCCCGTTCCACTATATGATCTGATGATGGATAACTCTGGAAGTGCTTGAGAGGATTTTATCTTACCTTATTTTATTTGTTCTGTGTCTCATTAAAAGATTAATTGTCCATTGTGGTGTTTTTTGGCATTTCTACTCGTTCTTCACTTTCCAAATATACTTTTGGCAGCTGTGAGATATATTATTTGCTCTGCTTATTCCTGCCTTATCTTCAGCAGCTGCACATGGTGGATGAAGGTACTAATTCTATGAATGTAAAAGGAAATAATATGATGGATTTTATGAAATTTGGTGCAGTACAAGAAAATTCGGTGGACAATCTAAATCCACTACTAAGCTTGAACTTGGATTCGGAAGGTACTTTGTCTAATACTACCAATATTCCCACTAAGAATTTTGATATAATTTTTAGCAGGGGGGCCCGTGCTATTGGACTGCAGGACTGCATCCCCCAAGCTGTAAAAGAAAGAAGAAAGACCCCCAAAAGACCAAAAGAAAGAAAAAAGAAACTAAATGAAAATCACAGACCTTTGCGCATGCACACTCACGGCATTTCTGACATCCAGACTGCTGCTGAACCAGTCCAGAGCATGTACAGAGCTCCAGAGTGATTCTGCAGCAGTCTGGCATAGACTGGAAAGGGCTCAGACTGCAACATCCACAGGCTGGTCTGCTCTCACTGGAAGGAAGGACTCACCACAGGATTGGTGACATCACATGGGAGCTTTAGCAAGTGGAATATGGAGCTGTACAGCGCTGGACCCATGTATGTAAGTGTGTGTGTGTGTGTGTGTGTGTGTGTGTGTGTGTGAAATGCCCTAATTGCTGTATACTGGTGGCTAGAGAGAACACATGGTGGTGGGTAGAGAATACCTGAGGCTTAAGCCAGGCTTGAACCCTGTACCTTGGTTGCAGGTAGCAAGGGCCTGAATTCCCTACCCACCATCATTTGTAAAAATGTTGCAGATTTTTTTACCTCATATTTGTTCTGTTCCTCATAAAATCTGTGGTTTCTGTATTTTTGTTACCTTACGCACTCAGTGGTACACTGGTAGCATTGTTGCCTGACAGCTACAAGTTCTCTGGTTTGATTCTTTGCTGGGGTGCCTTCTGTGTGGAGTCTGCATGTTCTCCCATCTTACAAAGACATATGTCTGGAGTGTTTCTCCCTGAGCCTCTACTGCAAATTGGATTTTTCTCCAAGTCAGACTTTCCTGGTTAACAAATGTTAAATAAATAAAATAACAGGCATTTGAATTTCAGACTTTATATTCTTCAGAAAGTACATGGTAACACAAAACCTTTTATTCTAGCAATTTTCTAAGTTTATAACATGGGTATTTGACATTTGTCCCTATTTTTGGGATTGTATTCCCCCATTATTGGCTTCGTACAGGTTTTTTGTGCAAAGGTTGAGAACTATGGTGAGAACTTAATTCACTGAATATGTTTGGGGGCTGTATTCCCCCATTACTGGCTTTGTCTACGTGTTTTTTGCTAAGAGGTTGAGAGCTATAGTGAGAACTGAATTCACTGAATATGTTTGGGGGCTATATTCTCCCATTATTGACTTTGTTCAGGTGTTTTGTGCTAAGAGGTTGACAGCTATGGTGAGAACTGAATTCACTAAATGCTACCATTTAAGATTCAGTCTTCCTCTCTTTCACAGAACAGATGATTTGGCATAGTGGTATGCTGCTCTGACTGTTTTGCACAGGGTCCTGGGTTCAATACTTGGCAGTAAAATGTATGGTGGTAACACAGCATTTTATTCTAGCAACTTTCCAACATTATGCAAGCAATGTTTAAAATGTGTCCCCGGTTTTTGAGCTTTTGTCCCCCCCCCAATAAATTTTGGCTTTTTCCAGATTTCTTGTGCTGCAAAGTTCAGAGATACAGTTGAGTGTCAAGTAGATATTACAAGAAGCTGAGAGCTTCAGGGGAACAAATGTTTAGTGCTGCTTATGCTGAGTCTGCTTGCATTGTTAATAGCACAGCAGGTAGTGTACTTGCTTTTGATGCAGAAGGTTGTGGGTTCTACTTTCTACTCCCACAGTAGGTAGATGCATTTACTGATACTGTGCTGTGTTGTAAAGGGGGTGGATGCTGCAGTCCTTTTTGGCAAAGATACCTAGTAACTATGAACCTGTTATTCGTTTGCCATCCATTCCCTATTGCAATATTACTAGCTTATCATTTCTTTAATGTAACATAGGCAATTTATTCCTCAAGGGCAACAGATACTTTATTTGTAGATGAAACAATGAAATATAAAGTTGTTTGCTAGCAGCAAGCTCTTCATTAGTTACAGATTTCTTTAATGTGGAATTATTTAGATGACTTTTACTTCTTCAGAGATTGTGCATATTTACTGATACTGGTGGACTGTAGAAGTTTGAGTAGACCTTTATGATGGAAATGTTCTGCACTGGGCAGTTCTGTCATTATTGGTGCATGCATTTTGTTTCATTGTTTACTGGAAAAATTTCTAAATTGGGCAGTTTTGTCATTATTGGTGCATGCATTTTGTTTCATTGTTTACTGGAAAAATGTTCAAAACAATAAATTTAAAATGCCCTTTAACAACTGTACTGTATTGTACAAGGAAATTTTATAATTTAATACAATTACGAAGGTGTATCAAAGAGCACGTGTATGTTTTGTGTGCAAGGGGGCTATGATTTGAAAACGGCCCAAAGTTAATCTTTATCTGTCACTGGCAAAATGTATTTTCTTTGAATGTGGGCCTCAATGCTGTTTCAATGAATGTGAGTTTCAAGGGCAGGGAAGTTTTAATGCTAAGTCTGTTTTCATTGTGAGACTGCATTGTTTTATTTAGCAGATGTGTTAGTGTTTGTGATGTAAAACGCAAAATAAAACTTTCAAATGAAGTCCAAATCATTGTAGAAGTAAAGCAGTATGCACATTAGTGTTTATGGTAAATGGGGTGAAATAGCCAAGTAATGGTTCATTGGTATGGCTGCAGAGGGGAGGCTCCATTCGACCATGATTTTTTGAGGGGGAAAGGCTGTAAACTCAAAGACAGCCCCGGCTGAACTATACCTCTCAACTGTCCAGATTTTCACAGAATTAATAGATTTTTGCTTCTTATTTTTGGTTTGTTCCTCATAAAATTTGTAGTTTTCTGGCAAATCATCTAGGAATTAAGTCACTAAATAATGACAGACACCGAGTTTCAGACTTCATAACAGTCAAAAAAATGCATGCTAAAGCAAGACCTGTTATATTCTATCAACTGTCTCAGTTTATACAAGAGCAATTTTTAGTACTGCTTATATGTTCCCCCAATATATTTGGCCTTGTCCAGATTTCCTGCATTAACAGGTTGAGAGGTACGTGCAAATAAATTGCTTTATAGAATTAGGCATATACAAACCTCTCAACTGTCCCCGATTTTGGCTCAAAATGTTGCTCTTCCCCTAATAATCCCTCCGCAAAATGGCAATTTTGGAAGAAAACGTGGAGGGTTTACAATTAATAAATAACTGTAATAATCAGAGTTATAGATTACTTTTATTTCAGAAATGCATGTAGATTCTTTTATTTTGTCAGCTGCTCAAGTTAGCAGTACTAATATTAAAAAAGTGTCCCTTCTTTGACAGGTTCCTAGCTGTATTGTGTGGCCATTTTATATTTTTGCATCACGTTTTTGGTCTATTTTTCATAAAATTGTGTTTTTTTGGCAAATTAGTGGCAAATCATTAAAGACTGAAGTTAGAAAATGATGACAGACATTTGAGTTTCAGATTTCATACCCTTCAGAAAATTCATACTAATGCAAGACCTACTATTCAATTATCTTTCTAAGTTTATAAGAGCAATATTTAAAAATTGTCCTTATTTTTGGCCCTTTGTCCCACTTCTATGTATGGCTTTGTCCAGATGTCTTGCTCTGAGGTTGAGAAGTATGACAAATGTGTCAGGGCCATAACAGTCAGCAAGAGATATTTCAAGTTGTGACATACTTGTTGTACCCCACTCCCCCATGTAGTGACTCTGGATGCGTCCAAGCAAGGCAAGAAGCAGTTATGTGTAAATGTGCCGAGTATCTCCCCATCCAAGGTAGATACAAGTACTACAGTGGCTTTTCATCTGTCCTTGATTTTGCAGAATGTTCTGGTTTCTGTCATATTATTATACTGTTGATTTATGCTTATTATTATTCAGAAAGTGCCTGTTGCTCTGTGTTTAAGTAGCAATGATTTAATGACCATCAGGTAAGCTTGTCTGAGATTGTAAGATGCAAGTAAGCTTTAATAAGCATACTGTTAAAGAATTGCCAACACTGAAAGCCTTTCTGTTGTTGCCATGCAGAGAATACTTACATAACATATAAGCCTTGGGTATTGAAATGCATATGACAGTATTTCTAATAAAGGACAGGATTACATTGTTTTAAGAAGCTCATTACATTTGTTGGAGACTTGCAGTCATATTTTCAGACTTTACCTGTAAACTAAACAGAATGACAATCTATCATGTGTGGTCCATAACCTGTGAGCTTGTTTCTTGTTTGCTTTTCATTTTTTACTTTGATCATGTTTTCCCCATGAAACAAGTAGATAGTTGTTCAGGCAGCAGGTCTTTTTTGGATAAGAAACATTTTTACAAGTGGCGGTATCACAGAGATTGTTACTTTCGGCATGTTACTTGGTATTTTAATAAAGCTGAATATAAATTATAATTAGAACTGCAGTGCAAGGAGAAGTGGTTTGAGTTGAGTGCTGCTTGTTTTTCTTATACTTGATTTTGACTGGCATTCCAGTAATGTATTTAAAAAGTAATTTATTTTTTCATGCCTCACAATCTTTTTGTTTCCACCTAGATATTAAGTAAGTTGTTATGCAGCCAATGCACTGAAATATTATTTTTCTTCTGCACTTCATTTTGTCTTGATTGGACTCTCATAATAACGGTTTGGCACCCAGGGCAGCGTATTTAATTAAAGTTACACTTTTTGTGGTTTTGAGCATAGCTCCTCCCCTTTCTAGTTGGCAGCACCACTACCCATTGACCCCACCCATTCAGTTGTCTCTTGCAGCCCCCCCCCTATGATTTGAAGTCAGCAGCCGCCACTGATTTTTTTGTGAAGTAGAAACAGCCGCCTATCACCTTAAAATGTTGCAATGGCAGCGTTTCCATTTGGAAGCCAGCATGCACTATAAAGTTATCCCTCGGGGTATGAAAGTGAAGTGCATGCCAAGCTATGGGAATAAATACCCCAACTTGCTTGCTAAATGACAAGCAATAAATCTTGAAACCATTGGCTGTTCTTAAGTATAAAATTAGAGCCAGTACTGTTGTTTTTATTGAAGTCTGAAGAAGCGTTCTGGGTAACGCGAAAGCGCTCACTGTTCTAAGCAATAAAGGATATTTACTTTACCTCTTGTATTTAGTTTCTGGTTGGCTTTGATTGTCCTGGAGTATTACCTCTATTTTTTGGACTTTATTCTTGTTTTTTGAGGTGATACCTTACCCTGTTGGTGTTTGTTTTATCAAATCTTGAAACCAGTTTTAAATATTTGCAGTTCCTAGTGGATTATTTTAAAACAGAAGAGGAGAGTATCACTAAACAGATAAAGTTACAACAAGCCGACTAGAGAAAATGGATCTCTCGGATTTTTGTCTGGGTAAATTAGAAACTCTACAATTTCACCTAAATCTTTATGACAATAAGTTAAAAGGTCAAAAAATACAGAAACTACTAAGGGATATTTCTGATTTCAAGCAAGGATGGATATTTGAATGACCGAAAGAAGAAAGATCCTTTAATAACAGGAATCAACAGGTAGGCAAAATGCCGGTAAAACCTAATGTGCAAGCTAGTGGTATAGCTGTAACTACCAGTGATTTAGCAGCTAATAATGTTAATGAAGGGAGAGTCCCTGAAACACCATCCCTATTAACAACTAATCACTTAGTTAATTCTACCATCTCCACTGAAGGCAACAGGAGCTGTACATACACCCATTACACCACACCTACCATTTTTTCTGAAATAACCCTGGCAAAGGAATCCCAGATCCAGCAGCCAGGAGAGGAAAAAGAAAAAAACAGCATAGAGAACTCTTGCAACTTAGTAGTTAGTCTATCTAAGTTTTTCTTAAGTAAAGAACACCTTTCGATACTAAATAAAGGACTGACATTTATTCTTTCCCTTTCATCTGATTTAAGTGAGCTTTCACTTGAAGCCAGATGTTTTGGCAGAAATGTTTCTTTAAAGAACATCTTTGGCAATTGTATTAGAGGTCAGACTACTCAATTAAAGAAACATAATACCTTTACCTCCATTAATCCCCCTGCAGTGGATTTATTTATAAAGCTGTGTGAAGATGAAGTGAAAAAACTAAGACAAGGCAACCAGCGTATTTTGTGCTATCATAATATTACTATGCAGGTAAAAGAAGCCTTATTTTCACTACAAAAAAATCAAGAAATAGTGATTAAGCCCTCTGAAAAAGGTGGTGCCACTGTGATATTGGATGCTGAATGGTATTATAATTCAATGATACATATGTTGCAAGATGAAAGGACATATCAAAAAATAAGTAAACTGGAATTGGATAAGATTTTGTCCAGGGTAAAAACAGACTTATATGATCTGGTGATGCAAGGACATATAAATCAGGAACTATATGAATTTCTAGATATACCACACCCTACAATACTATTAGTGGATTGCCCAAAATTCACAAAGACCTTTTGAACCCCCCCCCTACGACCGATTGTTTCTGGTCGAGGGTGGATCACAGAGACTTTATCATTATATGTAGAAAGATATCTGAAGACTCATTTAGCAACAATACCAACAGTTCTTAAGGATACCAGCTTGCTATTAGGCCAATTAAGCTTGGCGAAAAATAAGTTTAAAGAATACTCCAGTGTTCTACTTGTAACATTAGATGTTTGTAACCTATTTACTTCGATTCCAAATGAACATGGTGTAGAGTCCATAAGGAATTTCCTTAGAAGAGATACTTCGAGCTTAGATACAGACCTTGTTGGTCTCCTACTTGAGATGGTATTGGAAAATAACATCTTCTATTATGGAAAGCACTATTATTGGCAACACTGGGGAGTAGCAGTGGGAACACCATGTGCTAACAGCTACTCTAACCTTGTACTAGCAGAGTGGGAAAGAGAAAAAGTTTTTAAAGAGAACAATCCATGGTTTGAGAATATAGTCCACTATGCATATTTTGTGGATGATATTTTCCTTGTTTAGAATGGACAGAAAGAACTACAATCCTTTGTAATGTACTTAAATAAAACTACTACAATTCTTAAGTTCACGCTTCAATTTTTGGATGCCGGTATAAACTTTCTAGATGTGACCATATTTTTTGATGAAGGAAAAGAGATTGGTACTAAGATCTATATAAAAAAATTGTGGAAGAATCATTACTTACACAAAAGCAGTATGCACCCCAAACATATCTCAAGAAATATCATAGAAAATGAAATCACTTGAATCTCAAGACTCTGTACATCCAACTGTGATCATGAAAGAGAAGCATTGCAGTTGCAGAACAACTTGAAGGAAAGAAGCTATACCAATGCAGATGTAACTACGAAAATTGATAAACTAACAAACTTAAGGAGGAATGAGGGAGTTCCATATTTACATAGAAACGGTACTTATAGAACTGATAAAGAAAATTCAAACTGGAGCTATGACAAAGTGAGTTTCACCTTAACATACACTAATGACAGCCAACTAGTGTGTGATGTTATTAAGAAGTATTGGCCAGTCTTAATACAAGATGATAAAATACATGAAATTGTGGGTGAAACACCTAGATTTACTTTTAAAAATAAAAATAACTTGAAATGCCTATTATGTATGAAAGATGGTGTAATGGCCATTAAAAATAGAATGAGAAAAGGAACCTTACGATGTAGAAGATGCCTGGCCTGTCATAGTGTTGATACCAATAACCTATTTAAACATCCCGTCACTGGAATTGAGTATAGATTCTCCTGTCAAGATAACTGTCAAACCCAACATGTGGTATATTTGGCCACTTGTTCTGTCTGTTCTGCCTATGTGGGCAAAACTGACCAGATGTTCAAGAATAGGGTTTTGAGACATTTATGTGACATCTGAAATAAAGACACAAAAAACTGTCTTGATAGTCATATTATACAATTTCCTTCCAATCGTTTTTATTTCAAAGTCATAGAGAACAGATTTCTGGGCATGAAGCAAGGAGATATTACTAACAATACAGAATGTAATGAGGTGAAATGGATTGTTAATTTAAGAGCGGATAGATAGCCAGGCTTAAATGCGGTCATTCCGCTATGACCCATTTTAAAGAACAGAAGGCCTACCATTGGACATTGGGAAGGTGTGTTCATTTCTAAATATTCTGATTGGCTGATAACCAATAGGACACTAAAAAGGTGCTGGCCTGGAAGCAACTTTATGATTGGATGAAGCAATTTTTATCATTTGTTTATCATCATTGGACATTGAGTAGATGTGCTCATTTCTATACATCTTGATTGGTTGTAAACTGATAGGACACAAAAAGGCATTGGCCCCTAAGTGATTTTATGATGGAAGTATATTTTAAACTGAGTTTTCCACATTCCACTATACGATCTGATGAAGGATAAATCTGAAAGCGCTTATCGTACTAAATTGAAGGGATTTTATCTTACCTTATTTTATTTGTTTTGTGTCTCATTAAAATATTAATCATCCTTGGTGGTGTTTTTTGGCATTTCTACTCATTGTTCTTCACTTTCCAAATAAACCTTTGGCAGCTGTGAGATATATTATTTGCCCAATATGAAATTTGGAGTAATTTCAGTTTATAATAATAAAAGCACAATCTTTACTTTACATCATTAACAGTTATGTATGGTGCTTCCTTCCAGCTTTCCCATTAACAACTTGCCAGCTTATAGTTAAACCAATATCCAGCCAGTCATCTTGTGATAAATAGGTGCTAGGATTTCACTCACCAATTTCCCCATTTACTCCCATCATAGAAATTCTTACTATCCTGGAATAGGTCACATCCTACTCTCATCATCACTTTGCATTTTATATAGCAAATCTTTAACTCAAGTCTACAATCTGTCCTCTAAAGCATGAGGCTGTATACACAAACTCATATTTTTTTTCTTTTGGGACAACTTATTCAAAAATATTCTACTCACAGAAAATATCTTCCTCTCGTAATTTGTTTTCATTTACAATGGTTTCTTTGGGTTAGTTGAGCATTTGGTATATTAAATGTTTTGTTAGCTACCTATTTTAATTGAAATGTACATTTATGGAAGAATGCCAGTATTTTACTTTGGATGGTCATTACACAGTGGGGAGTGGGATTTTGCCTTTTTCCTATTAATGTGTAATCTTGGAGTTGGTATGTTTAAGTAGCAGGGGTTGCGGGGGTACTGCCCTCACATGGTTTCTTGATTTCTTTTTTTCAGTTTGGTGTATTGTGATGTAGTGAGTCAGCAATGTAGTAAAATAAAATCGATTTACAACTCCGACATCTAGTTAATGACATTCTTCCTACTTATTTCTCAATCCCAGAATCACCACAACCAGGAAGGCTTATATATCCATAACTCTATGATAATCATCCATATCTAGTCAATACAGATCAAGGTATCACTTTCCAATCATTCACAAGTTACATTAGCCAGTCTATTGTTTTCCAGTTCTTCCATCAAAAACAAACTAGTTCTACCCATTAGCATAACCAACAGTTGGTTTCAACTTGTATAAAAGAAAATAAATGTTTTAATCCCAGTGTCTTCTGACTGGAAAACCGATTTCATTAGTCACAAATATTTAAACATTGTACAGTCTCCCTAGAGTTTTCCTTGAAAATATGAGGCATCTTGAATGTGATTGGCTAAAAACATATTCAGTCCTCAGCTCAATTCCCTCATCTTTTAAACACCCTTGACCAAATGCATATTCATACATTAAATACCATGCAACTAACTGTTCCATGAGAACAGCCACAGAGCTGTCGAAACTAAATAATTAATAACTCTGGAGGGTGGAAGGTGGGTATAATCCTTATTCATACCTGAGCTAGTCCCAATTAAAACTCTAGCTCAGTCATAACCAGCTTTTTTCCTACTAAAAAAACACTGACAACTCACAGTCATACAGCAAATCTTTGTTAAACTAATACTGAAAATATTTAAATGTTTCTGCAGAGTGCCAATAATTAGCATTCTGCCTGACATATCAAGCGATTTTCATACTATAAAACACAATTGCAAAGTCCCTTTGTTATCCTGACTTACATATAAACTGCATTCAAATTTACTTTGAATATTATCTGATTAGGTCCTGGTGTTCCCCATTCCCAGCTTCTTTTCAACATCCATCCATCCATCCATCACAATTCCCTTTTCCCATTTTTGCACATGGGGTTTGGGTGTCACGTGACCATTTAAAAATATAACCCCCTTAATATTTCCATAAAAAACAATATCTGAATACATTGTCAACCAGTTTGACAATATACATTCCACTATACTAAGATGACAATGAATATAATACTGTATTTCCCCGAAAATAAGACTGGGTCTTATAATTTTTCCCCCGCCAAAATATGCATTAGGGCTTATTATCAGGGGGGATGCCTTATTTAACCCCCCTGTACAACAATCTACATTTATTCATTTATTCATGTACAAAAATCGACATTTATTCATGTACACAAACTGACACTTATTTGGTACTTTTCCATTATTGGGAACAGTTCTAGGTAACCCATTAACAGTTGTGTGAGAATTCTACATAAACAGTGCAACAAACATTTCAACTTCAGAATATCTGCACCTTGGCTTTCACAGTGCAATATTTCATTATTAACAGAAAGTGCAGAAAAATCTCAATACATGTGTATTGGAGGAGGGGAATAAAATAAGTGAATAACTGCCACTTTTTGAGCGGGGATGCTTTCTTTATTTCTTACCCAAACCATAAGAGAAGAATGATGGAAAGACATAAAGATGAAGTCTGGAAACTAGTGGCCTTACTTTGTAATTACCCCTTGATAATGAAATGTTGCCTTAATACAATAAAGTCAGAAAACTGACAAGAACTGTCTGGCAGCTGAAAGCCGAAGCAATCCATTCTGTTGCCCTAATAACAGAAAAGTTATTCAAGTACAGTCATGTCATCTTCTTCTGGAACATTGTCCTAAGTCTCCAACCCCTGAATTCTGGCCTGAATTTCTTGTGACTCCATTTCCTGTAGAACCATTGGCCCCAATCTGTCAAGCCTAGCAAGAGAGCTCTCCTTAAATTAGCACTGCTTGTCCATGTAGCCTGCTCATAGTGCATTGACAACACAGCTGTCAGTGATTTTATCCTATGAATTCTTCACCCAAGTCACAACCTCTTGCAGGCTAGGTTTCACAAAGTTTCCATGCTGATTTCTCTCCATTCTATTTTCAATGTAGTCATTGAGTTCCATGTGCAAATGGTCCTTGAATGGCTTGTTTATTGCAATATCAAGAGTCTGGAGATAGGCAGTCATTCCTGCGGGAATCATTATTTGATCTATTCTTCTTTGTGCAAGGAAGTCCTTCATGTCTTTAGCTCGGTGAGTGTTGGCTGAATCCCAGACTAGCAGACCTCTTTCGCCACCTTGTAAAACAAGTGGCAGCATTACATCGACCCACTTCCTTATAACTGCTTGTGTGCACCAGGCTTTTTCAGTTTCAAGAATGTAAATGCCTGAAACACGTTCAGTCTTATCTTTCTTGCCCTTACTAATGATTAGTGGTGGGGTTTTCTTTCCATCTAGATGAATTGCCAAAATATAGGTAACGCGTGCACTTTTGTAACCATTGGACAAACATAGATTGATGAGGCACCTCTCTGATCAATTGTTGTTTGAGATCCTTGGCCCATAAACACTGTAGATTCATCCATAGTAATCATGTTGGAGAGTTGGTATTTAGAAAAGTCGATGCCATCAACAAAGGACTTGAATGCAAGTGCACGTTTTTCAGTATCTTCCAGCTTGAACAGTGTTGTTGATCTTCTTAGAGACAGTTCATATCATTGAAGGAAGCCATCCAGCCAATGTGATGCTTTGAATTCTTCTGGGGATATTTCTAACTGTGGTGCCATTGCAAGGGCAAATGCTTGAATATCAGCCCTGCATACAACCAAAGCCTTTGCTCTCCTGTTAGTAATCCATTCACAGATGATGCCTTCCAGCTCAGGAAATAATGGTTGCTGACCTGATCCACACTTGCAGTTCTTAGCATTTCCCTCGTCCACCTGTTGACTGAGGTTATCATACGCTGCTCACCATTTTCGGACCATTCGGAGATCCAGCTTCTTCTCTTTGCAGAAAGCCATCGGATTCTTTCCCTGGGAGTCCTCCACGATTCCTTTCTTGTACTCGATAGAATAGCTCTTTCTTTTTGCACTCATCTTGTCTGGGGGGGGTTAATTAAAGACTTACGAGACAGGAGTGACAACACAAAATGGCAACGGTTAAGAAGACACAACCACACCCATTTATTATCAAGTGCGCACATTTTACGTGTGTTGTCTGTACTTTGACCAATCAAAGTACACTTGCTAGTGTTTATGGGCCAAGGATATCAACCATCAAGTGTGAGTGAGGATTAGGGTTACAGTATGAATTGAGGAGGACTCCTGGGGAAAAAATCTTATGACTTTCTGCAAAGAGAAGAATTTGGGTGCCTGAATGGTCCGAAAATGGAGAGCAGAGTATGATAACCTCAGTCAATAGGTGTCAATAATATTATTATTTTATAATTCACCACGTCCATTGTGTGTTATTGACGATCTTAACTGGGGCTTATTTTTGGGGTAGGGCTTATATCATGACCACCCTAGAAAACCATGCTAGGCCTTATTCTCTGGTTAGGTATTATTTACAGAGAAATACGATACTCACTTCTATAAATATAGGAGCTGGATTCCCCTCCCTACCCAAATGTAGTCAAATGTATCCTCTACACTATATCATACACTTATGTAGTGTGCCAGTCTGCCTTTAACAGCACTATATACTTACATGCTATAAGGGTCATCTAAAACACTAGCAATTAAACTAATCAAACTTAATCATCATAGGCAGGGTTATAAGTACACAGGGAATGGGTTCTATAAACAATGTTCTCAATATACATTATCTGTCCAAATCAGCTTACATTTCAACATACTGCTAAAATTGCCTCTGTGCAGTCTGTCATATCATCTTAGTGCAGTCAAAATTCTAACCACGTGTATACATTATTTTCAACTCATCTTTTATACTGAAGGACACACATAGTTTTTAAAAAAACGGCTATGTAAATACACCTTCATATTATTTTAGGAAGAGGCTCTTCTAGCATAATCTATTCTTTAAATAAAAATGATCAAATACATTTTAAATTAGTAATGCCAAAATAGCTTCTAGAATTTAAATACATCTGTCATTTCCACATGGAAGTTATGCAAATAATAGCCTGTGGAAAAAATAACTGAGGAAAGTCTAATTGAAAACAACTAATACCTTTCCTAGTATTTCTAATACAAATATTAAAAAGGTTGCTAGAAATTGAAACTTTTTGAACCAATAAATAATTGTAGTGGTATTTTTTTAAACAAGAAACATCTTTATTAAATGATCACTTATGACATAGGCAATCATACATTTATATAAATGAAAACAAAGCCTACTGACATATTTTTAGTTCCAAACATTATACATCACTTATAATATATCCAGTCATTGTCAGTCAAACATTACATATGCATTCAAATACTGTCTTCTTGTAAACATCATTCCTCCTCAAAAACTTTATTCTGCATGTATTGTTCCCACAATTCCCATTTTTTTCTACGCAATTTGCTCTACCCTTTTCTAAATATCCCAATTTCCAGTTGTTTTCTCTCTGTTACTATATTCACTACTTCTAGTACAGTTGGTTTAGACTTTGATTTCCATTTTCTAATAATTGTTTTTTTGGCAGCCACAATGAGTCTCTTATTTTCTTTGCCAATGGTTCTAAATATAATGCAAATAAAGGGGAGAGGGGACACCCTTGCCTGGTTCCTGTGCTCAAACAGAACTTATTAGAGAGGAACCCATCCACTTTAATTTTCGTCTCTAATCTGTCATATATCCTCCTAATCAACCTTATAATTTTATCATGGAATGTAAATGCTACCATTGCCCTGTTGATAAAATCCTAGCTTACACTGTCAAATGCTTTTTCTGCATCAAGACCCACCAACAACAGTGGTATTTTCTTACATTCTGCTTCCCTCAGGATCATCATTGTTCTATTCTTCTTCTTCTTCCGGCCTTTCCCGGTTAGGGGTCACCACAGTGGATCACCTGTCCACTCATGATTGGCAGTAGAGTTTTACAGTGTCAAGTTGCCAGCCTGGTGCCCAACCTACCACAGAAGGCACACACACACATGCACTCATGCCTAGGGCCAATTTAGAGTGTCCAATCCACCTTCTTTGGGATGTGGGAGGAAACCGGAGCACCCAGAGGAAACCCACGTGACCACAGGGAGGACATGCAGACTCTGTACAGAAGGCACCCCAGCCAAGGATCAAACTGGAGAACCTCTTGCTGTGAGGTGACAATGCTAACCACTGCACCACCGTGGCCGCCCTGATCATCATTGTTCTATTAATGTTGCCAAATGTTTGCCTCCCCTCCACAAAACCACACTGATCCATATCTATTAATTTTGGCATCACCTTTGTCATTCTTTTAGCTATTATAGACATAAACACTTTATAATCATGGTTTAGAATTGAAATGGGCCTATATGAAGCTAGATCAGATGGGTCTTTACCATCCTAAGTATTACAGCCATCACTGCTTTCTTCCAGAATGTTGGTGATTCCCCTCCTTTTAAAATACTGTTAAAAAATCTTCCAGATCGTTATCAGTTTTTTCCCTCCTAGCTTCCAAACTTTCACAGGAATACCATCTATTCCTGGAGACTTCCCTATAGATTGGTTATACATCGCCATTTTTATCTCATCTCCTCCTATCCTAGCTGCTAGTAATTGAGCCTCATCTACCTCTAACCCTGGCATATTTAATTCTTCTATAAACATTTCCATTTGTATGTTTTCTTGATTTCCATATTTCTCTCTGCTTCATACAGATTTTCATTAAATTTCTGAAATATTTCTAGTACCTCAACCAGAGATCCTGTAATCTTCCATGTTATAGGCTCCCTAAGCAGCAACCCTTTCTACTTTCTGTTGCCCAAGTTGTTGTGCTAAAAGTTTTTGTGTTCAAGAGTTCTTATCAAAAAACAATTACTTAACAGCAGTCTTTTTAAACTCATACATATCATCAAGGTAATCCCTTATTTTCTGTTTAGCATTCTGCAATTGCTCCTCTTCTTGTTCTGTAAGATTCTCCTTATTCTGCATACTTTAACCTTTGTCAGTGCATCTAAATAATTATTGTTACTTCTTAACCATATATTTATCTCTTTATTTCCACCCCATTTTTAAACTTCACTTTAATATTATTGCACTGCCTAGCTATATTTTCAGAAGAAATTTCTGTCTTCCTTAACAACTCTTGAATAATTTCCACTATCCATTCCTTGAATTCCTCAATTTTTAACAGATAGGTGGGAACATGCCAGTGTCTCATTTTTATTTCATTACCCTGCATTTTTTATTTCAGTTATTATTGGCACCTGGTGCATGATCTGAAATAGTCATTGGATGTGTATCAAAACTTTCAGTTAACTGCACATGTTCCGGTGAAATATAATTTCTGTCCAGCCTAGCCCAGTTTTTGTACCTTGGAGGATAATATGTAAATTTACTCTAAACTCCTACTACTGAATTCACATCTTCCATGCCAAATATTTTCATACATTTCTTCAAAAATCTATCCTCTTTTGTCATATCTCACCATCTGGGCCTCTCCAGATGCATCCTCACTGCTGCAAATCAAATTCCAGTCCTCACCTATAAATAATATTCCCTGCTGAAAACTGATTATTTCTCGCAGACTTTTCTTAAGCTCCATTACAGCAATTTTAGGTGGAATATAAATACATGCCAGTGTAATCTTCTGCCCTTTCCAGTAGATCCTTAGAACTACAAAAATAAAATTATTATCTTTTTTCCTCTTCTATCACTATTGGAGCTCCTCTTGAAATTAATATAACTACTCTGCTTTTCCTTTGTCCTAGATATTCCACTGAATAAGCACCTTGAAACATGCTCAGTTCTTTCCAAATGAGTCCCCTATAGCATAGCTATTTGCACTCTTCAATTTTTAACATAGTTAATTTTTTATACCTCTGTGAGATGCTTGTGAGGTCAGCAGTAAAGGACTATCCTAATATGATGTAAAGATTAATGAAGTAGTTGAGTTAGGTGATGGAAAGGCCAATGGAATGGTTATCTTTTTTCACCAATCAAAAGTGTGGTTGACCATGCCAAATTTGCATGTTTTTACACAGATGGCAGAAGTTCCAAGGAAAAGGAACTGTATGTGTTTACAGTTTGGTTAATAGTTAACATCAAAGCCATCTAGCTGGGCAAAAACTAGCTGTTTACAATACAACAGTTACCTAGTGCTGATTGACAGAAAACAGTCTGTAGTGAGATTGAGGAAGGGAGAGTCGAGTTAGAAACATGAGGAGGGAAAGAATAAGAATATGTAAAAAGTAAGAAGACCATCCAAGGCAAAACCCTGAGCATACATTAAAAACATAGATTCGTTTATATATAATGTCCTTGTGTCTGATATTACACAATAAAATTCTTTTGTTCAAAAATAGGACTTCTTCATAAGAATGTAGTATAATCTCTATTGTATTAACATAAAAAATTATAATAAATGTGTATGAAGAGCTGCAGTACATCAAACCAAAAATAATTTATCTACATACATAGGTGAAATTTTGACAAGTGCATAGCTTAAATGTACAAAACAATAAAAGCATTTATGTCAATGTGGGAAGAAGAAAACACACCCCAGGATTTAATAAAATCCGTGTAGGCATAGTGTAGAGCATACACAGAATGTTGCCATGCCCGTGTACACTGTTCCCCCTCAGCAGCGTGCCATGCATATTAATGATGGCGAGTTGCTGAGGGAGAGCCAAGGAACATGGATATTGAATCAGTCTAGGGAGAGGTGTAGTGCTAACCATGTCCACAGATGAGTAAAAGACTTCCCAGCCTGTACTTTAGTGTTGTGTTAATTTTTTTTTTTTTTTTTTTAATATTTTTTTTAATAAAAAAGCATGTTTGCACAGTACGGAGTGCAGCAATGTTAAGCAGTGCCCAGACAACTGCCAGACATCTAAAAATAGAAAAAAAATGGATGTATTTATTTATTTAAATGTATGCTTAAGCATAACTGAGTGTTTTTGCATGACGGAACTTGGTGCTCAGCACTGCTTATAACTAGCTCAGTGTTATATGAAAACGTACTTCTAATGTCTTACTATCCATGTAGCTTAATGGGTAGAGTCACAACTCCATGTGTAGTAGGTCCAGGGTTTGAATACATGGAAGGCAAATAAGTATTTAATATATACATTTTGCAGACCAATTTAAAATATGGGTCTGCTGCACTCTGCTAAGCTCTGCTGAGACCTGCTAAGACTTGCTAAGTATTGCATAAACATAATAATGGCTACCAATGTTTATGTGCTGCTTGGCACTGCTCAGCTGATTTGCACACTGCACACTAAGACTATGGTTCTGCGAGTTTTCACACTTCTCAGCTTAGCTGCGCTGGTGTGTATGGTTCTAAGTGACGCAGTATTTTTTTGAATGCTGACCAATGATGTGTAAAGGTGGGAAAAGCCTATATTAAGCCCAATATGCAGGAATACAGAAGAACCTGTCTCTGAATGGTATTATGGCTGGTGTTGATGAAGGTGTGTGCTTTCAAGCACAGCACTGGGGCATTCTGGAGTCCAGGGTCATGGCTGGACTCCTAGTTAAAAACCATGATGACCGTCTGCTGCAGGGAGGTTTCCAGGGCTCAAAGTGTAAGGTGGAGGCCTGGGACCTGCTGGCCAGAGAGCTCACCAGTATTACTGGTATCCCCCATACAAGGTGAGCAGTGTCATCACCACCATGATGACCTGAAACATCGAAAGGTGGATCTCTTAGACACCTGAGTCCAAGAAGCTTAGGCAGGGAATGGCCCACAAGTATGTAAGTAATTTTACCTCTGTTTCACGAATATCTAATCTGAATATCTGCAAAACTGGAATGCATAATGGTGTGTTTCTCTCCCAACAGCTACAGAGGGGAGAGCTCGCAATGTTGATTTGCACGCTGGCACCTGGCCAGGTTGCATTATGAGCATGGTGAGTATGTATGTACTATGTTAACTGTAATGAAATAAGCAAGAAAGGATAAATCATTAACTACATTAAAGTATATACAATAAAGTCTGTAGTGCAATAAATGTGGAAGTAGAGCTGTATTGCAAGAAATGAATAATGCCAACTGTTGTGCAATAAAAACACAAAACAATACCAGTAACTGCATTAAAGTATATACAATAATGTCTGTAGTACAATAAATGTGGACTTAGAGCTGTTTTGCAATAAATAAATTCCAGCTGTTCTGCAATAAAACATGAATCAATACCAATAACACCAAGGAAAATGGTGTACATCAGGATTATCTTGTTGTTACCATTGCAGTAGAGCTGTATGCACTCAGGCTGTAAGGTTAAGTGCTGCAGTCAAGTATAACACTGTAATAGCTGTAGAATGCAAATGTAATGGCTGCCAATTGTATTGTTTAACACACATAGTACCATTCAAGGTTGTCTCTAGGCCAATATTGTTCACATAATGCTCTGTCATCCACAAACATCAGGTAAGCAAGGTATATGAATGAGGTAGCCCACTCCATCATCTGATATTGTTTGTTGACTTTACAGATATTTCAACCCATTAACAATAATGTGACCACTCCAGCATTGTTAGATATATGTAGTGTACCTACTATCTGCATTATTCTTTTATTTCATGCATGTGTGTTCTACTGTAACTGCAGTCTAGTATAACACTGTAGTAGTACTGACAGGTCAGATTTTGGTTCCAGGTAAGCTATAGGCAAATATCAGTCAGTCAGTCAGTAATCAGCAGTGACTCAGTAGCTCTGTTTGTTAAATGCTCTGTATCTAGTAATTTTTTCCACGCACAAACCAGGGTTTGAATCCAGTGCTAGGTAGCACTAAATATTACAGTAGCAGTCATGTAATGCTCACAGATTCTCTCTCTCCACAGGAACTACAGGCAAATGGTTGCAGTAGCCCATATTATGAGTAGAGCATTGTGTGTTTAGATTTACCAGACTGTTAAAATCATTAGCAAGAATGTGCAAAATCAGCAATGTGCAGTCAGAAATAATATGTGTAATCCTGGTATAGCTGTATGCCTGGGGTGTCTGTTAAAAGTTGCTGCAGTCACAGTCACTGCTATTGGGTTCTATTCCCATGCCTGCCAACCAAGACATGACTGCTGTTTAGTGTCAGTACTGTACACATATGTCTCTCAAGTGTCACAAGTTCATGTTATCTAATTAATAGTGTGTAATCTGCCTGTTATAGGAATACCATGGCAATGAGTACTTAGATTTCACAGTATCACCATTTCAGCCCACAGAACACCTTGGTAGTTATATAGGTCCACCTGATGTGCAAATGTTCTGTGTAAGTGTGTACTTGCAGTTGTTACTGTTTGGCCGAAAGTGTTCCATGCATCTAGCTTGAGAGATATGTATGTGCTACATCAGCTACAGGAGACTTGTACTCACTGTAAACATAAAGAAAATACAGACATGTAGAGTAGATAGTAGTACTGTTGTCATGGAAGTAAGCTACAATGTTACTAATGGACTGGTTTATTATTAACATATGTTGTTACATTAACTGTTTTTTGGGCCATGTGTTATTATTGTTATGTATTATAATGGATGGATATTAACATATCTTGTTAATTTACCTATTTTGTTGGCCTTATGCTGTAACTGTTACTGGCATGCTGTTATACTGACTGTTCTATTATTTATTGTTGTGTTTCACATAATATACATTGATATGTAATTGCATTATTTCTACTGTTCTGGCATGCTATTGCTAACAATGCTTTGTTCATAACTAACCTATACTTATTGCTATACCTCCATTACCACAGCACATCAGGGTAAGCCTGTTTCTGGTGATGTGCCCACCTTGCCTCAACTGGCCTTGACACTGGGTCCTAGCACATCTGGGATCCAGGCTGGTGGTGCCCCCTCTGCTGCCTCTGCACCACCTGTGGGATCAGGTGGGACATCCTCAGGGGATGGGGCCAGGCCTCTCCCTGGGAGTGGTGGCAGAGGTACTGCAGTCACCCAGGATCAACTGCTGGTCATGGTGTGCAGGATTGTTCATCGAAGCTATGAACACTGCCTGCACCAGACTGAGAGCATGCTGGCTAACCTGGTAAGGCAGGCTCACCTGGTGCACAGCCTCCAGCACAGCCACCCTCAAGGCAGAGAAGGAGCAGTGTCAACTGTCCCATGGTTGGGGACATGAGTCATACTGCTGCCATCTGGAGGCATGTGCAACTTGCTTCCACAACACATTCCCCATCCAAGATGTTTACCCACTCATGTGTCACACAGTGCCCCTGTCTGCTGTCTTTTCTGTTTTGTCTGTCTGTAAATGCATCCTTTCCTGCCCAGCTTACCTCCCCACATGTACCAATGTCCCATCCCCTACATTTCACTCTTACCTTAAAAAAAAAGGGCACCTGTCCCAAAAAACAAATATCACCCCATACATAGCACTCCATGTTACACACGTGTTCACAGGACACCACTAATGTGGTCTAATTGGCTTGACAACATAGTTATGTTGTCCTCACCCCTCTCTTTGGGGTTTGAGAGTCCAAATGTATTTACTAAATCTGTCAAAATGCACAGCTGTTGCTGTACAAGATATGGATAGCCATGGGTCTTTCCTATACCCTTCCTGCACATCTCTAACTGCCTTTTACTATGTTTCCCCCCTGCTTGCCCCATTTCACCACTTTCCTATCACCCCCTTTTTCTTTTCTTTATATTTTTTTAGCTCAGGTTTGCATGGAGCTAAGCAAAGCGGTGAGGTGCGGAGTGCCATTCCGCTTTGCTTAACTAAGCTTAAATGAGCTTTGATGAATAAATGTGTTTATTACATTGTTAGACACAAGTACAAAATGAACACCTCTGCCAAGTTTCAAACCCAGGCCCCCTCTCACATAAAGCCCACTACATTAACCCACCAGGCCACACAGATCTGATGTAAGACTGGTGTTTCCAGCAAAACATACTGATTGCCACTTACAGTCATTAGGCATGTAACTGAAATAAAAACTAATGGGAAATGGGAGTGTACCTTGGACTCTGGTGAATAATACACCAGTAGACAGCCAAAGACATAATAGTGGATGTACATGAGGCCTGTGATAACAGGCATATGTGCACTTTTATCAGCAATTTATGGAAAGACACTACTAAGGCAACAATGGCAAAGTGCATGTACAACTGGAAACCTGGTGCAGAAATACAGCCATATAAAGCCATACACATACTAATGGATGTAGAAATATTTCTCTCAGCCTGTATATGTACACATAAAGTATATATTGCAAACACACGTGCTTTTATCGTGACTCAGTGGTGGAATCTGTTAAATGCCTTATATGTAGTGCATTTTGCCACACACAGTCCTGGGTTCAAATCCAGTTTTGTCTAGCAGTTTAATTACATTAGTGTGAAGACAACAAGTAATGACTGAGTCATGCAAGCCTAATCTGGACAGGTTACCGCTAGTTAATGAACTGCTACCCAGCTTTGCAAGTCAGATGCCTGCAGGTAGGGACACACTACACATATCCGTATAGCCTAACTATATGTTGCCTTCTACCCTGCTATTGGTACTGTTGCATAACAGAAGTACCTTAATCACATGCCTCAATTGGACTGTACAGGGTGCCTTTACCCTGGCTCTGCCGTAATGACAGGGCTGCCACAGTTACACATACAGCTTGCTGTCCTCACAAGAGTACACACGGCCCCCTATGTTAGCCAGGCTGCAGCAGCAGCTGCGGCCTATAGCATACACAGCTGTATGTAAATGTAGCTGCTGCAGACCTACCATACCTTCCAACCACTTAGAACAAGGGATCTGGACACAGCCATATGTAATGCAGAGGGCTAAGGCCCACAGATAGGGACATGTGTAACAGTTTGCCCCTACAAAGATAGTAGGTTGATAGAATAATGGCTATTGCATTATCATACATATTCTGACAGCTAAGTCTGGCACTCAAGTGTGTCTCTTTCCTTACTGACCTTAGCCCACAATGTTTGCCAGTGAACTTCCAGATGACCAGTATGTCATGGGACACTGACCACACATATGAGAAGAAACTGTGAACATAGCCCATAAATCTCTACAGTTGACAGTTATGGTACCTACCCTCTGCAATGCTGTACTCTCCACACCTCAGTGATGTCCATCTTAAGAACTAAGAAAGGAGCCCAGGTCTACATTAAGGCCTTATATCTTGCACTGTGGTGGCATTTCATTGGCCATTGCTAGTGCAATTCAGCTGTATTGGCTGTAATTAGGAATTCTAAGCCACAGATTAGTGTACAGACAATTATCTGTTAATGAGCAGTACCTTAAGAAGGAAAGCAGCTACTTATGGGGAACAGCTCTGTATGATACTTAACTCACACTGAGAGCAGATTTCTAAAAGTATACCAGAAGCAAAGTTCGAGAAAGGAGTATTGCACTCCAACAGGTATGTAATCAATTTCTCCATATAACAGGATATGTCTGGAAGGATGGAGGTATGGGGAAAGAGATTACAACAGTAAGCCTGCCTTAGATCTATGATAATGACTTGTCAGTAATACTCTGCTGTCCTACACCTACAGGCATGCCTCTCAACTATCCCTGATTTTTAATCACATCTCAGTCATGTCCCTGTCAATCTCTCCTACGACAGTTGGGTGTTGTAGGAAAGCTAGTGGATTACACATAATACATAGTGACAATGAGTAAGGGTGTGCACACTTGTAACGTCAAATGATGTACTGTAATTCACCCCCCTCATCCAGTCACTGTGTCACATACATAGTTCTAACATTTTAAAAGTGTCTCTGAATGTCCCTGATGTATTCTGGATAAGTTCCTGTTTCTGTTAACATATGTCCCTGTTTGGTTGACAGCTATGCCTAACATACCTCTTACAGCACGGAACCAGGACAAAGCCATAATTTATGGGGGACCAAGGCCCAAACACAGCAACAGTGTTTAAATATTTGTCAGAGATCCGTGTGAAAATGACCAAAACTATGAGGCAAACATCCTGACATTATGCAAACATCTGTATAGTTCAGAGGTATGATGCGTACAGGGAACATAAACTACAGCAGGTTTGCATTGTTTTCTGTCATTGTGGCACACTGGTGTTGCTGGACTGTCCTCATATAGTTGTTGTAATAGCACACTGTTAATTGTCTGGCAGTGGCCATATGACATAATGGGAGTGTGCCTGTAGGGGCAGTACCACAGTAGACTGCAGTGCTGGGTTTTGGAACATACAGCAGAAACTGTCACAGCACACAGGTACATACCCCAGTACTGCTACTATCTTGGTGGCATCCACACATGTCGAATGTTGCCAGACTGTGGGGTATGACGTGTGAGGGAGCAGTGGATAGTACAGGCCATTATGGGTGTGCTGTGTATAGCATTGACACATCAACACATCTGCGCTGATAGTTATGAGTGGCTACACAGCCTGGTATACATGACGCAATTATTCCAAGATGCATGTTCTAACACAAAAGAGAGATGCTACATACCTAAAGCAGTGACACTAATACTAGGATATCATTCTCAAGATAAGTGTACTGGGTTTTATGTGTAGATCTACCAAGTATAATGTCATATTTCATACCTTACAGGCAGATTGTACTGGCAACTTTACCTGGATGTGGCTGACGTGCATGTTATAAAGGGCTTGACTTGTCTGTGTATGTTGGTGTGAGGTTGTCTGTTGTGCAATGGAGCAGAGATGAGAAGATGTGTGACTTGTAATGTAGCTGTGGATCCTCATTTGTATGAGTCTGTGTGGATTACCATACATAAAAGTGCAGGTAGTAATGTACTGCTTTTGTCTTGGTTTTCACAGGTGACCAGGGAGGTTGGAGTCTGTCCCCCTCACAACCTGATGTCAGTGTCTCATCAGACTCTGATGATGGTGGCCATAGTGAGGTACAGGTGGGGTTTTTGGGGGCTGAATCTGTCCCAGAAGTTGACATCCCTCTTCTGCCCCCATTGTCACTGCACACAGTCAGTATGTCCACACATACCCAGTCCCCAGAAGCCACAGATATTGGACAGTCAGACTGTGGTGACATTAAACAGGACAGTGTGGTAACTATGGTGTCAGTTAATGTCGACACTGGCCCTAGCCAGAGAGCTGGTGTGGTCCCACACAGGCAGATTGACAAGGGTGCTCATAGGAGGACTGCTGTCCATCCACCACCTGTCACAGGTGTTACATCACAGGTCACTCGGTGCATGTTTTGGGCCATTACGGAGGCACAGGCATGTTCTAAACACAGCACCAGATGGATGCTTAGCATTATGGAAGCAGCACAGCCTGACATTCTTGACTGACTCCACCAAATTGGGGACACCCTGGATCGGTTAACTGATGCAGTGGACAGACGGTGGGCTGAGACAGTGTCAGTCTTGGACAGCACATTGTCTGTGCTGGAACATCTGGTTGGAGTTGGGCATCTGACACGTGGATATAGGTCAGCAACACCATCTGGTGAGAGTCCACGTGGCTGCGCACAGTCACTCT
This sequence comes from Protopterus annectens, assembly GCF_019279795.1. Lineage (NCBI taxonomy): Eukaryota > Metazoa > Chordata > Ceratodontiformes > Protopteridae > Protopterus > Protopterus annectens. Next base: position 710,983,755 of record NC_056732.1, on the reverse strand, counting down.
CCTGTAGAGGTAGTACCTCCAGCCCTACAGAAGGAAGTGTGCTGTCCACTCCACAATGTGGCAGGCCTTGAGTTCATGGTCTTGGGGGGGGGTCCCATGTGGGCCACAGCCCTGGCATTTTACAGTCACTGTCAGGTACTAGCACTGCATCTGACCTTGGGTATGGTGGTGCCAGTGCTACTCCTGGCATAGTTAGTTCCCATGTTTGTGGCAGAGATGAACTGTCCACTCTACCATGTACAGTTCACAGCTGTCCAACATACACATGTGTAGGGCTAACACTGGGCTTGACTGTGTATATGCACACACTCAAACACCACTGTCAGATGCAGGCCACCTACAGACACACACAGCACCTCTCCATGGCCCATCCAACCTGCACCCCTCCTGACTCACATACATGCTGTCAACAGTTTGGCACAGCCTAGGCCTCTAGCACCCTGACACCACACCCTGTGCATGTGATGATACCTGTGCCACATCCCTGCCATCCATTCCATCGATGCAGGAAACTGCTACTATGTGTCTGATGTACAGGGTGTCTATATCACTTGACATGTACTTGTGTAGTGCAGTATTGTTTTGCCATGCCACCTGTTGTGGGCCACAACAGGTACTGTATGCTGGCATGTGTCATGACTATATATCACACTTTGTGTATATTTGTTGCATGATGTTAGACTGGTGGTAGTATTACAGAATTAAAGTTGTGTCATGGACCTGTGTATGTTTCTGTTCCAGGAGTCTGAGGTGATACACTATGGACACACGGCAGCAATACAGTGGCACAGGATGGCATGGCAGCACAGCAGAAATATGACATCAACAAGGTACGGCAGTATACGTGCATGACACCCTAGATGCATATGTGTAGAACAGTCTATCAGAAACTATGGGGGCAGTCAGCATATTCATGCATTCACACTTTGTGATAAGGCCTGCTACCCTGGCTACATGTCACCTGGGTTATCTGAATTTAAAAATCTAGAAGGTGTGGTGAGGGAGTTGATATGTGTACAAATATTCTGTGTCTGGATCAGACAGGTGGTGGACATTGGTTATGAATATGTATAGGAGAGCAATTTAGGGCCAGTAGCTAGTCACAGGGCCAAACAGTGCATAACCTTTGCACTGGGATAGCCCATAAGGGTATCTTTGTAGTGCTGCCCAGGGATATATTGACACATGCACAGAGGTGGCTGATGTGAGATTAGAACCCCTACCCATCTACCACTACACACTGTAGCTTGCAGTACTTACCACATGCACCATGGAGTTTATCTGATATTAGATTGTCAGCCAGCACTGTTGAAGTGGATGGCATCAGCTGGCCTTATAGAGGACAGCAATATACAGGCCAACAGATTATTACAGGGCCATAAAATGCATAATCATTGCACAGAGATAGCTCATATAGGCTTGTCCACAGTGCTGCATGGGGATATATTTACACACGTACACATGCACACACACACACACACACACACACACACACACACACACACACACACACACACACACACACACACACACACACACACACACACACACACACACACACACACACACACACACACACACACACACACACTTGGCTGATGGGAGATTAGAACCCATATCCATCTAGAATTACACACTATAGCTCACAGTACTTATCACATGCGCCACAGGTTACATCTGTTGTATATGTGATTGCAGGCACAGTACTTGTGGAGTACATAAAGTAGCCTTGTGTTAGACAGCACGTGTGTGTGCAGAGTGCTATTGCTTGGCACTGTTATTGTATCTAGTGTCCTAGGAGTAGGGTACCTGTCACTATCCCTGCTATGTGTGTAGAGTTAGCAGTATGGCCATATGTGGCTGTTTGCAGTTAGATAGGCAAACATGTGGCCATGAATAATTTGGCCTGTCCAAGGCATACGTTGAACCATTGTACAGTACAGCACCTGCTCACCTGTGTCTGTCTACAAGGTGACTGTCCACAGGCACAGGGGTCTGTGGGTGAGTGGATTATGTTTTGTCATGGCATTGGTTTGGTTCCTTTGGGCAACTGTTTTGATGTGTGAGTGCAGATAGCCTCAGCATTCTGAGGGTATGTGGGGAAAGGCATACACCCCCACATATATAATGTGTACAGCAGGGATGTCTCTATAAATGTTGTTGTGTGTGTACATTATGTATATGACTTCTGTAGATATATGTCGAGAGTCTATGTATCATTGTAACATATATATATATATATGTGTGTGTGTGTGTGTGTGTGTGTGTGTGTGTGTGTGTGTGTGTGTGTGTGTGTGTGTGTATCATATGTATATGGGTACATACTGATAGATACACTGCACATGTGGGAGGGGATAGGGCCAGACAGATATGTAGAGGTAGCTGTCTATCTGTACAGACGTATTTCCACATAGCAGGTCTTTGTGAGGAAGAGTCTACAGAACTGTACTCAAGTGAGCTAAGTGTGGGAGCATGGCCAGTGGGACTGTCAGTACTTACAAGGTAACTCCAGGCCAGAGCTACCTGCACTCCAGGCTGGGATTTTGTGTGTTACAGACATTAGCAGCTGCACCTGCTTCCGCAGTGCAGCACTTCCCTGACATTGTCCACAACATTTCCTGGCCCGTGTGCTGCAATTAATATGTGACTAGAGTACATGATGTAACACCTCATACAGGATGACAGTCTGCATACTATTCACCATACCTCTCAACCTCTTACAGCAGGAAATCTGGACAAAGCCATTAATAAAACTGGGACAAAGGCCAAAAAATAGGGACAATTTTTTAATATTGCATTTACAAACTTAGAAAGGTGATAAATAACAGGTTTAGCTTTAGCATGAAGTTTCTGAAGGGCATGAAATCTGAAACTCAAATGTCTGTCATTGTTTTCTAACTTCAGTCTTTAATGATTTGCCACTAATTTGCCAGAAAACCACAATTTTATAAAACATGTACCAAAAATATGAGGAAAAAATCTGGGCATTCTGAGAATATCTGTACAGTTGAGAGGTATGCCTCTCACTGTACATGTTTTTTTCATAATGTCCAGCATCTCACCCCATATGTCTGGCCTGTTCCTCATACATTTGTGGTGTTTCAGTAAAATGTATAAGGCAGTCGGTGAATAGTACTAACTAGAGGCATTTGAGTGTTGAACTTTATATCCTTTAGATATGCTGTACTAATGCAACCTGATTTCATACTAGCCGCTTTCTAGATGACTCAGAGCATCTGAATGTCTGTTTCTAGTTTTGGCCCTTTGTCCCCCCATTCTCTCTGGCTTTGTCCAGCTTTCATGCAATAACAGATCGAAGGATATGACAGTCTATGGGGACACCACCATACGACTACCTCACATGCAAAAGATGTGGTTACTGCCATATTTAAACCATCAACACCATCACCCATGCTAATGTCCCTAGCCTACTGAGCCACACAGGCTGCCAGACAGGGATGTGTCATTCATCACGCAATCAACAGCATACAGACATACATTGTCACCCCTGTGTTACGTGAGACATAGAATGTGTAGCCAGTTCTATGTCACAGTCCTAGAATTGGCTAGTCTGCTGATATATCATTGCAGATTTACTGTTACAGCAGTTACATGGGTACACTGATGTGTTGGGTGTGGGGGACAACCATCCCATGCTCTGCTGGCATAGACATTTGTTCAACTGTCATGTGATCAAACTGTTTGCCATCTCCCTTGAATAATGTACTGGACTTTTCAGCCATATGGCCTCGTGCATATTATGGAGCACATACTATTGGATAGAGTACGTGTTGTCCCAAGTGGCTGTTAAATCTTCCCAAGTAGTCCAGTAGCCTACTATATTCCCTTGCATACATGTGACAGGTCCATACATATACTACCATATCCTAGTACCCCTTACAAGTGGTGAATAGGTGTGTGACTTACCTTGGAAATGCAGCAGTTGGCAGACATGTAGTTTGGCACTGATTCTGTCTGATGCATGCAGTACACAGCCAATACATAGTTAGGTACAGATTGTGTGGGTTTGCTGGCATCATTTTTACTAATATGCATGCGAGTCAGAGTAAGGTGGCAGTCCCTAGGGCCCTAGATTGTCAGTGCATGTGCTATGCATTGTCTCTTGGCCAATGCCAGGGTATACTAGGCATAGCTACATCTGCCTACAGGGACAACCTCAGGGGTTTCCTCCTTGGAGTCCTCCATGGGTGTGGCTGTGGTGACCAAAGTACTGGTGGGGTACTGTTTATCCCTTCCCTTTGCTGATCCTGCTGTAGCTGTTTCCTCAGAATCACATTGTGTAGCATGGCACATACTGTGAACATGTGTGCACATGTGGCTGGACAGTACATCAGGGCTCCACCAGATATATTGAGGCACCGGAACTGTGACTTCAGCAGCCCAAACACACACTCTAGGATGTTCCTAGTTTGTGTGTGTGCCTCATTATGACATTCTTTGGTGGGTGTATGTGCATTTCTGATGGGTGTCATCATCCAGGTTTCCAGTGAGTAGCCAGCATCCCCCAGTGAATGGCCATGTGGGATGTACCCCCTAGCAAACATCTGGTACAGATGTGAGGTGTGCCAGATAGGGGAGTCATGATAACTGCTGAGGCTGCCAGCACACACATTCAGATAATGCCCTGGGGATTGCATATAATCTGGCAGTTGATGGAGTGATAGCCCTTGCGGTTGATGTAGATTCAACCCTCCTCACTAGGTAGTGCCTTGATGTGTACATGAGTGCAGCCTATGGCATCCTTTACCTCAGGGTAGTGTGCTACACAGTAGAAGTGTTGCATACTGCTGGCCCTTGCCTCAGGAGTGAGGGAAAATAAATGTGCTCACTGGCACGTGGTAGCATGGCATCCAGGAACTGGTGGAGTACCCTGGATGCTGATTCCTGTGAGACCCCCATCATGTCCCCAGTTGGTCTTTGGAAATTACCTGTAGCTAGTATCCTAAGAGCTACACATATCTTTGTTTTTACTGGGATGGGTTCCCCTCTGTTGGCTCTGGGACTGAGTTGGGGTCAGCAGAGTTCAGTGAGTTCTTGTAGTATGTGCCTGTCCACCCTGTAGCTCTCTATAATCTCCAGTTCATGTAGCCCCTAGAAGGTTACCCTGGGCCTGAATACTTTTCTCCTTTTCTCAGTCTAGGTCTATGGTCAGCAGCAGCAGCACTGACCTCAGCATCGAGCACATACATATATAGCAGACCTGCAGCAGTCCATAGCATTTCTTCAGTTAAAACTCCCAAGTCTGTACTCCACTGGTAAAGAGTAAGGGGGTGAAATCAGATTGTAGGGTGTATGCAACCTTTATAGTGCTCTGCTGTAGGTGCAGCATGTGCGATTGGCTACCTATGATGCATTCCACCTCCCAAGTACATCATTAAGGACTGTTAATGGCCCTAGTTTAAGTGAAACAGGGGTCATCAGTAATTAAGATATAATTGCCTTTCTCAGCCAGTTTTTTTGAAGAGCCTTCCTTGCTCAGCAGAGCTCTGCACCATGCAAACACATGCTGCAAAGGTAAACATTGCTCAGCAGTTAGTGTACATGCCCCCATGAAAGGTCACGCTCAGCATGATGGTGCGCTGCGCAAACACGCTCATACCCAATGAAACACACAACCTGAAGGTAAACAAAACTTAGCAGTCAGTATACGCACCCCCTCCTGCTGAGCAAAGGAGCGTGCCATGCAAACAGGCCCCGGTGAACTCCAATGAGCTTACAAGTTCTCAGACACACCTCGCTTTGACATCAGCTACCTCTTATGTGGACACTGATACCCATTTGTGCTATTCAGTAACCCCACCTCATTTGCAAAGGTATCTGTGTACACAACATGGAAACAACACAGTTCCAGGCACTGTCTCCTTAGCAAAAGAACCATTCCACCATTGCAGATACTCATTGCAGGGTCTTATAATACATTACAGTCACATACTACTAAATTTAGTTTTTACACTTTTACATTTTTTTTTCATAACATCATGTGTGCACACTGTGGTGTGCCTCACAAACATACTCAGATTATTAAAAAAGTAACATTATTTTAAATTATTTTCCATACAGTTTTGGACACATGATGTATAGTTTTGCACATTTCTGTTTCTGTTATGCTATTTTTGCTTATCTACCTGCACTTTTACAGCCCCTGTTGTTTTTTTTTTTACATCCTGTACACAGAATTTTTCTGTGTGCACTACGGACACCAACACGGGGTCTGCAGGACTGCCTATCTGCTTCCTGGAATGCTCTACTTCCCTCATTTGCACCTGCTTATCAGGTGATTTGCATGTCACAGTTACTTCCGTGTAGACATGTGTGTCTGCACTGCCCAGCTCTATTTACTGGATCGCACACCTGCTTACTTTCATGTAAACAGTGTGCCACTATGCCTACATGGATAAAAAAGTCTGTGTAGGCTTTATTAAACCCCCCCCCCACACAGTTTATTTAAAATGTTATATCATATTGCCCAAAGTAACTATACTGACTTCTCAAAAATCAGTGCAAGCACACTGGAGTGAAAAAAGCATGTATACCAGAAACAGCATAATATGCACAAGTCCTTATTAAAATGAAATAATTACAATGAATTTATTTATGAAGCTGTTTTCTATTTTTGCACAAACATAAAATTACTGATATAAGTACAACTGTGCATGTGTAGTAAGTAATGTATCTAAATGAAACTGCTTTAAACACATTCCTGAAAAAAGTATCAGTTCCCAAAAGCACTGTGTTTCTTACTTCATTCTACGACTTTCCTTGTTTGCTCTTGTTGACTTTACATCACTGCCTTGGTTGATGCATCATGATGTTCATAGCTCTGTTCATAGTTATCAGTATGAAGAAATCAAGTATATCAGAAATGTTTATTATGAATAGAAAATGGAATAAATACATCTTATCCTCACAGCTTACATGGAAGGTGGTGTTGTAGTAATTTATGATTGAATTGAATGGGCTAAGGTTGTTGCTGAAGAGCATGAGGGCAATTAGGCTGGGGTGCCCTATTGGAAGGGTCCTGTCTGGCTCCACACTAGGAAGTATCCCAGCGCCATTGCCTAACATGACATAGAAACAGCTGGAGCAGGTGGTGGAAGCTGCAGTGGAGACAGAAGTGTGCAAGTGTATGGAACAGAGAGAGGATAGCAGCTTCACTCACTCTGCCAGCCTCAACTATCAGGCCACCAGGAGAGGATGTGTTCCATACCACCATCCACCCAACTCCATCACATGTTGATGGATCACAATAATATCCCACTGGGCAAGGTCAGCAGGCAACATGCTGCTGCTCATATCCTACCTGTTAGCCATGAGTAACTCCTCCCTATCATGCCCATACCCTGTGCATTGCCCAACACTCCCTATCACCATTTTTCTACCTTCAGTTTTTTTCAGTCCATCCCATGACTCCCTGTACTAGTTTGTGCACATACACCCCAGTTTATGTGTGCTGTTCTATTTGTATTTGTCTACCACTGCATATTATCCTATCTGCACTGCTTTCTATTTCACTTTTCCCCTTTTTCCCTTCTCTTTATATAAAGTAAAAAAATGGCACCATATTCCCACCCTCCCCAAAAATTGCTCTGTCTCTTCTACATATTGTCCTTCTGTGTATCCCTCTGCTTGTTGCATTTTCCTTTTTACTACTTTTTTATACACTTCCTTCTTTCTTTTTTATGCATTTAACAAGTGTCCCCATATGGGGACACTATTGCACTGCTGTTACAAATACTGTATAGATATAGTTCTGTACTGCACTTTGTACTGTCCTGCAGATGTGCTAGTGCATGCAGCATAGCTAGTATATGTGGTGCATGGCTGCTTTATGGACTGTGTCTTGTGCATCTTTGTATGGGCTTCACAGTACATATGTGTCTGCTTCCATAGTTCCTGGTGTGCTCTTTATATACCCCAGAATGCAGCTAGCTTCACAGAAACCCTGCCTATTGCAGTTTGGATATTTAATTACTTCCTTTGTTACTGCACAGTGCCACACATCTACACAAGCCATGCACAGAAGTGCAGTGCATTCCTATTAATCATTTACGTAGAACTCATGCTCAGAATTGTTTAATAATGTATTGCATAAATCTCTGCTGAGTATGTTAACAATGGGCAGTGAACATTTTGAACCAGTTCTGCAAGAATTTAATTCTGTCAAAATAAACTTCTTTCAAACAGCAGTTATACTTTTAGCTAAAGGCATTAAGGCAACATCACACAGTAAATACACATAGCGTTTTACCATATAATGTCACAAATGTTTGAAATCTACATTTCAATGGCTGATAAATCAATATGATTGGATTGCAAACACATCCCACAATAATTTGGAAAAGCCAGGGCAAAAATACTATAACTGGCACTGAAACCTGAAGGTATCAAATCTTTAACAGCACCCCTGCTAGTTAATATACATATAGATAATGAAAGTCTCCCTGGCCATAGCACAAGGCTAACATACCCTCCTTGATCAATTTGTTCTTCCCATTCATAAACCAGTTCCACTAAGCTTGAAGTACTGATGGTCCTAATGGGGCTTTTATGATCCATCTCTTCCATTTCTTGATTAGGCACTTCCCTCAGTCTGTTCACTTTGTATTTATAAGCAGCCACATGCTGGTTGAAAAAAGAGCTTCAGAAACAGGAAAATTCAGTTTATATTTAATTGTCCACTGTCTACATTATTTAATTGTTTTTGTAAAATGTGATGTCCATGTTGGACTGAATGACTTGACACATACCTCCCTGGACTACATGAAAAGAGACATGGAAGAGCTTTCAGATCATGTGGCCCAGGCAGGTATGACCCCAGCCCTGAGTAGCATCCTGCCTTTGCCCAGAATGATACCATAGTATAAGGACAAAATGATTGACTTCAGCAATTGGCCAAGCTTCTGGTGTCATTCAAAAGGGATCCAGTATTTGTCTGCCTGGGACGACATGATCGACAGACCATGATGCTTTGCCAGAGATGGTCTGAACCTGTCGCCCCTGTGATTCAGGTTACTGGCTAAGGCTCTTGCCACCCCTATAGTGCCTTTTTGTAGGTAAAGTTCAAAGGACAAAACCACCACCGTAACAGGTACAAGCATGCAAAATCTGAAGGTAATGCTACTCAATGCTAGAAGTCTAAACCTAAAAATGCACTCTCTTGAGGCACTCCTAAAAATGGAGAATATCGATATCTGTGCAGTAACTGAGACCTGGTTCAAGGCTCCAGAGCACCCCTGCAATACCAGGCTACAACTCTTACCACACTTTTCAGCCACCAAACCAGGACCGAAACACTAAAGGTGGAGGAGTGTCCATATTCACCAAGGATATTCACAACACCAGGCTAGTTGCCCAACACAATGCGTCTGAAATTCTTCAGGTGCAACTAACACTAGGTAAGACTGCAATCGAAATTGTAGCTTGCTACAGATCCCCCACCATGCCCCAAGATTCTCACTACACCTTTCTAAACATACTGGAAAATATTAAGATACAACCAAACACCCTAATACTGGGTCATTTCAACTACCCTGCCATTAACTGGTAAAACTACTTGTGTACCAACAACTTTGCCCAACGGTTCTTGGAATTCATAAATTCCAATGTCCTAGATCAACTAATCCTTAGTGCCACCAGGGGCTCCAATATCCTAGACCTGGTCATTACCAACATGGGAAATCAATGCTCCACACCTATGGTCACCCCCTCATTGGTCAGGTCTGACCATAAGCTCACCCTTGATATCCACATCCCACCTCCACCTTCCAGTAAGGAAACCTCCGTAAAAAAAATTCTCCAAAGCCAACTTCATGCTACTCAAGTCAGAAGTGACAAACTTCATGACAGCCATGCAGACAGGAACTGAAAGTTTGACTGCTGAATCCTACACTAAGGCACTGTACGAGCACATCCACCCGTGCATGAATCGTGCCATCCCCAATAGAACTAAAATGTTCTCCTCCAAAAAAAGGAAGCCAATCTCGTGGTCCCTTGCCATAAGCAAACTTTACAACAAAAGGAAGAAACTGTTGCAGAAAAGAGGAAATCCCAGGATGTAAAAAACAACCTTACCAGCCTCAGTAAGAAGCTGAGATCCCTCATAAAATCCTCCAAAGCTAGTTACGAAAATAAAATTGCCAAAGATTCCAAAGACAACCACAAGGCATTCTATAGCTATGTCAAGAATCTAAATGGCAATGCTCAGATCTGCTCTGAGCTACAACAGAATGACATTAAATATACCGATCACAAGGATATTGCCAATATCCTGGCAGATTGATTCAATGCAAACTTCACCCCTCTCTCACCCCCTAAAGGGCCCATCTCAATACAGAAAGATTGCCAAATTCCAGTAATAATGGCCACAAAGGTAGAAAACGCACTCTCCAAAGCTAAAAATACAGCATCCATGGGACCAGACGACATCCCAGGCTGTGTACTACACGAACTACAAAATGAACTGGCACCTCATCTAAGTGTCATGTTTAATCATAGCCTCACCTCAGGCTTCGTGTCCATTGAGTGGTGCACAGCTACAGTTATCCCACTCCACAAGGGGGGGATTCAATTTGGATCCCAGGAATTACCACCCCATCAGTCTGAGGAGCTTGATCTGCAAGGCCATGGAATGTATTATCATGGAACTTATAAACAAAGACATTGGCAACCTTCAAACACTGGACCCCATGCACTTTGGGTTCGTGAAGGGCCGATCTTGTCTTCTGAACCTGATTGACTTCTTCGAATCAGTCTCCAGAGACGTGGACAAGGGTAAGGTGGTCCACACAGTCTATCTGGACCTCGCCAAGACCTTCAACACCATCCCCCACTCTGGAATCATAGATAAACTTACTAAGCTGGGCATTAATCCCTATGTCACTTGATGGGTTGCCAACTGGCTTACTGACAGAACCCACACTGTAAAAGTAGCCGACTCCATATCCAGCTCCAGACAAGTGACAAGTGGAGTACCTCAGGGTTCAGTCCTGGGACCGCTCTTGTTTGGCATCTACTTCTCTGAAGTACAGGTCAACACTAAGGGACTCTGGCTACCAAAGTTTGCAGATGACTGCAAACTGGGAGCCATTACTGAATCCCCAAATGATGTGGATATTCTACAAAAGGGCCTTACAGAAACAGATGCTTGGTGCCAGAGCCATGGGCTCAAGCTCAGTGCCAAGAAATGCATAGTTATCCCCTTTGGGAAAAACATGTACCCATGAATTACCACATAGGTGGAAGTACACTAAACACCGAAAGTGTGATAAGACACTTAGGGACACAGGTGGACAGTGATCTCACCTTTGATAACCACATCGCCACAACAGTCAGGAAATCCTTTTATGTGGCACACCTCATCACAAAGGGTTTTTCATCCAGAAAAAAGGAGGTCATTGTCCCACTGTACTCATCCCTCTTTAAACCCATTATAGAATACAATGCCCTGTTTGGTATGTACCTCTCAAGACATCTGCAACAACTGGAAAGGCCACATAAATACCTCACTAAAAGAATCACAGGCCTAAAGCAGATGCCCTATGCTGACCATCTAAAAAACCTCCACCTATATTCTGTCACATATCGTCTACTCAGAGGCAATCTTTGCTTAACATACAAGGCCATGGCAAACCCAGAGCTGTTGGACATGTTGCACTTAAAGAAATCCCAATCCCTCAGAGACACATGCTCCAGGGATCTAAACCTTGTCATCACAATGAACAAAACATGCTGGAGGGATAGGATCCTGACCATAGACTCCCCAGACTCTGGAATAGACTGCCCATACATGTTAAGCAGAGCACCTCTTTGGCCCTTTTCAAAAGGAACCTTGATGATTGGATGGGAGATAGGAAATTCACCCCAGGGATCACGTCAGTCAATACTGTGGGAAGAAATAGCCAGGGAATTGTTATGGCTAGGCTTGTATAGGCCCTAGGGCCGATAGCCTAGTACCAACCTATGAACCTGTGAACCTATGATCTCCTTTGGAAAATAGTTTCAGAAAAAAAAATCATATTTTATAAAAACAAGTCAATCTTCCATTGTGCATCTTATTCAGTATTACCACAGCTACCATAAAACGTACCCCTTTTCATATCAATAAAATACACATATCAATCTAAGTTTGCAATACATTTGGTCACATACTGATATGCCTTTTCTATGTCCATCGACTTCTTAGTAGAACCTGGTTCCTCATTTCAAATGCTGTTTCTTGGAGAGGAACCTTCCCAACTTAATTCTTTCCCTTGACCCTTCATATATTCTCCTAATTAATCATATTATTCTATAAGTAAAATCAAATGCTTCCACTGCCCTACTCATAAAATCCCAGGTTACTTTATCAAATGCTTTCTTTGCATCAAGACTAACCAACAATAGCAGCATTTTCTTACATTCTGCTTTTATTAGGATAATCATGCATTCTCTCCACAAAACCACATCAATCCACATCTGACAATTCTGGAAGCACCTTTGGTATTCTGTTAGCAATTAGAGCCATAAACATTTTATAATCATCATCATCTTTCGGCTTTTCCCGTTAGGGGTCGCCACAGTGGATCATCTCTTTCCATTTCTTCCTGTCCTCTGCATCTTGCTCTGTCACACCATCCGCCTGCATGTCCTCTCTCACCACATCCATAAACCTTATCTTAGGCCTTCCTCTTTTCGTCTTACCTGGCAGCTCCATCCTTAGCATCTTTTTCTCAATATACCCATCATCCCTCCTCAGCACATGTCCAAACCAACGCAATCTTGTCTCTCTTGCTTTGTCTCCAAACTGTCCAACATGAGCTGACCCTCTAATATACTGATTCCTAATCCTATCCATCCTAGTCACACCGAGTGCAAATCATCTTTAACTCTGCCACATCCAGCTCTGACTCCTGCCTTTTTGTCAGTGCCACTGTCTCCAACCCATATAACATAGCTGGTCTCACTATTATCTTGTAGACCTTCCCTTTCACTCTTACTGGTACCCGTCTGTCATAAATCACTCCTGACACTCTTCTCCACCCACTCCATCCTGCCTGTGCTCTCTTCTTCACCTCTCTTCCACATTCACCGTTACTCTGAACTGTTGATCCCAAGTACGAAAACTCATCCACCTTTACCAACTCTACTCCCTGCATCCTCACCATTCCTCTACCCTCCCTCTCATTTACACACATATATTCTGTCTTAGCCCTGCTGACCTTCATTCCTCTGCTCTCTAGAGCATATATCCACCTCTCCAGAGTCTCCTCAACCTGATTCCTACTCTCACTACAGATCACAATGTCATCTGCAAATATCATAGTCCATGGGGCCTCCTGTCTGATCTCATCTGTCAACCTGTCCATCACCACTGCAAATAAGAAAGGACTCACAGCTGAAGCTTGATGTAATCCCACCTCCACCTTAAATGGATCTGTCACTCCCACTGCAGTCCTCACCACTGTCACACTACCCTCGTAATATCCTGTACCACTCTTACATTGTCTCTGCCACTCCTGACTTCCTCATACAGTACCACATCTCTTCTCTAGGCACCCTGTCATATGCTTTCTCCAAGTCTACAAAGACACAATGCAGCTCCTTCTGACCTTCTCTGTATTTCTCCAATAACACTCTCAGAGCAAACATCACATCTGTAGTGCTCTTTCCTGGCATGAAACCATACTGCTGATCACTAATCATCACCTCCCTTCTTAACCTAGCTTCTGCTACTCTCTCCCATAACTTCAAGCTGTGACTGATCAATTTTTTCCCTCTGTAGTTACTGCAGCTCTGCACATCACCCTTATTCTTAAAGATAGGTACCAAAACACCTTTTCTCCACTCCTCAGGCATCCTCTGACTTTCCAAAATTTCATTAAACAATATAGTTAAAAATTCCACTGCCATTTCTCCTAAGCACCTCCATGCTTCCATTGGGATGTCATCTGGGCCAACGGCCTTTCCATTCTTCATCCTCTTCATAGCTGTCCTTACTTCCTCCTTGCTAATCTGTTTCACTTCCTGATTCACTATCACCTCATCATCCAACCTTCCCTCTCTCTCATTCTCTTCATTCATCAGCCTCTCAAAATACTTTTTCCATCTACTCAACACACTCTCCTCTCTTGTGAGTACCTTTCCCTCTCTATCCTTTATCACCCTTACTTGTTGCACATCTTTCCCAGCTCTGTCCCTCTGTCTAGCCAATCGGTACAGGTCCTTTTCTCCCTCTTTAGTGTCCAATCTCTCATACAACTCTCCATACGCCTTATCCTTAGCTTTCGCCACCTCTCTCTTTGCCATGTGCCTCATCTCCTTATACTCATGGCTACTTTCTTCATCTCTTTGACAATCCCACTTCTTCTTCGCCAGCCTCTTCCTCTGTATACTCTCCTGTACTTCCTCATTCCAGCACCAGGTCTCCTTGTCCTCCTTCCTCTGTCCAGATGTCACACCAAGCACCTTTCTAGCAGTCTCCCTTACTAGTTCTGCTGTAGTTACCCAGCTATTCGGTAACTCTCCACTGCCTCCCAGTGCCTGTCTTAACTCTTCCCTAAACTCCACTTCACAATCACCCTTTTTTAACTTCCACCATTTAATCCTTGGCACTGCTTTCACACTCCTCCTCCTCTTCTTTATCACCAACATCATCCTACAGACCACCATTCTATGCTGCTTAACTATACTTTTCCCCTGCCACCACTTTACAGTCTCCAATCTCCTTCAGACTGGCCCTCCTACATACGATATAATCCACCTGTGTGCATCTTCCTCCACTCTTGTACGTCACCCTATGCTCCTCCCTCTTCTTAAAATACGTATTCACCATAGCCATGTCCATCCTTTTCGCAAAATCCACAATCATCTGACCTTATCTCATTTCTTCTTGTATTAGCTATTAATTGATGAACATAATTTTCCTCTGACCTTGGTATAGTAAGTCTACCATGAACATTTCAATTTGTACCTATTTTTTTGTTTCCACATGCCTATGCTTTATGCTAATTTTCTCAAACACTACAACATATCTAGAAAAATGTTAGGCTTCCTGAGTTTGGTGACAACCCTTTCTACTTTCTGTTGCTTAAGCTGTTGTGACAACAACTCCAGAGCTCAAAGACTTTTATCAAAAGTAGTTGCTCAACAGTAACCTTTTTAAACTCATGCATATTGTCCAAATACTCCCTTGTTTTCTTTTTAGCATTCTGCAGCTACTCTTCTTGTTTGAGAGGTTCCTCTTATTCTGTAACACTACAGTCAACCCCTCTAAATAATTAATATAACGTATTTCCTGTACCTCTTTCTCCCTTGTTTCTACCATCATTTTAAAGTTAATTTCATTTTATCTCATTCACCAGTTAACACTTCTGAAAAATATCAGTCTTCTATAAAAACTCATTTCTACTACCTATTCCATAAATTCTTCTTTAACACCCAAGAAGGAAATCACAAGTGACTCATTTTTACTTCATTAACCTAAATGTTTATATTATTTTTTACTCCTGCATAACCTAAAATAGTTTTTGGATGTGTGCCAAAACTGCCAAAGCTTTAGCTTAAATACACATGTTCCTGTGGAATGTAATTTCTAATCCAGTCATGCCCAGTTATTGTACCTTGGGGAATGATATGTTAATTATGTGTGAGATCCTACTTCTGAATTCAGAACCCTATCATAAGCTCAAAGTCCTGCAAGGGCATATCTTACAAGATCGAGCCAGGAGAATTGACCCACAGACTACAAACACAATACCTGCTTTTTTGCAAGGGGGGCCAGCTCCTCTGCATGCCCATCTTCATGCTAATTTTATTTATATATATATATATATATATATATATATATATATATATATATACACACACACACACTACATATAATAAACACACACACACACACACACATATATATATATATATATATATATATATATATATACATATATTTTATATATATATATATATATATATATATATATATATGGGTCTACATAAGAGCACTGAACGTTCAAAATTTTGAGTGTTCTAATATCGAACCCTATGAATCGAAAATTTAAAACATTGAACATACAGAACAGCAAATTTTTTCCTAGAGAAAAAATTTTCTGTTCCAAAACACATACACACAACACAAGCACACCAAACAAACAGCAATCCACACACATACACCTAAACTCTTACACCTAACCCTACACTAAACTATACATACACCACTAACTATCCACTTACCTTAACCCAAACCCTAACCCTAATGTCCGTCACTATCGCACAGCCACCTCACCCACGCCCTAACCCTAACTCACCTACCCCACCCTAACCCTCACATCCACCAAATCGCACACTTACCCGACCCATTCCCTAAACCTAACCCAACTAAGCCGCCCTAACCCTCACGTCCACACAATTGCACACTTACCTGAACCCGACCCATAACTTTCCACCACAGCACTGAAAATACCGAAGCAACAGAAACGGCCAACCAAATTCTTTCCCTAGGAAAAATTTGGTTTTCTGTTTCTTCGATATTTTCAGCATTCGCTGAAAATGGGTCAATATTAGAACACTCGAAATTTTTAATGTTTGGTGTTCTAATATAGACCCTATATATATATATATATATATATATATATATATATATATATATATATATATATATATATATATATATATATCAGTCTTGCACAATAACTGTTCATGCCATTTGAGCTTCCATGTTTACAATATTCCCTGCTTGCTCTTGTAAGGTTCACACTTGTGGGACTTCGAGCATATAATAGGGACCCACTGAATTCACATCTTCTGTACCAAATAGTCTCCTATATGTCTTCAGAAATCTACCCTCTTTTTTTTCTTATATTTTCTCTTCTAGGTCCCCCCATTACATCCTCACCATTGCAAACCAAGTTCCAGTCCTCACTAATAAATAATATTTTCCACTGAAAGCCAATTATTTCTTCCAATGTTCACTTAAGCGCTATGGTAGTTTTAGGTGGAACATAAATATGTGCCAGTATAATCCTCCTCCTCTGCCAACAAAACATTTCTACCTAGAATCTACCATTATTGTCTTTTTTCCTCTCTTACCACTATTGCAGCCCCTCTAGCTATCAGTATTATTACTTGTTTTTTTCTTTTGTCCATGATATTCTGCTAAATGTCCATCCTGAAATCTTTTCTTTGTCAAATTCCTGTTCTCATTTCTGACAAATATATCTCCTGCAGTATTACTATTTGCACCCTACACATCTTGACAAAATTTAATATTCTTGCTTTTTTGGCTATACCTGTAAGGTCATTTATATTCCACGATAATATGGGTCAAATGGCCATTATTTATTTATTTATTTATCTATTTATTTATCCCTTTGTTGACTGGGATACTCCCACTGTGGCCTCTTTTTGGGGAGACTGAAGGTGGTATTTGTACTACTAGGGGAAATTTAGCAAGGGCTTTGGGGAACTTCCACTATTCTTTTGATGGGTGCCATGGAATCTTTTACATCCACCTTAACTACTACCAACTGAAGCAGATATGGTCTCAGTTTAATGTCTCATCTGAAGGATGATATAAAGCTATTACTCTACCGATTATACATGACAATTCTTTTAGGTTCATAGGTTCATAGGTAGGTACTAGGCTATTGGCCCTAGGGCCTATATAAGCCTAACCAAACGGTACCCTGGTTTTTGCCACCCAAGAAAATTATGAATGCAGATTTCCATCTTTTGGCTTACATGCATACACTAATATTTGGTAGTCTGATCTCTTATTTAGTTGCTTCAATGCTTCAATGAAAACACTCAAGCACAAAAAAATTAGATTTCCAGAACCCACACCCTCTTTTAGATTACAATAAACACACAAAACTATGTGTATAATAAAAAATAAAGTTTACCCAACCAGAGGAGCAGTTGCCTCAAATCAATGACTGCACTCACACTGGTTTGAATAACCCTTGGCTATAGCTTAAACCAAGGACATTAATCTACACATACAGCCCTGTAAAACAGGAGAAATTATTACTATTCAAGAAAAATCTTGATGATTGGATGGGTAATAGGAAATTAACCCCGGGGATCACTTCTGTGGTTCTGCTTGACAGGGGCACAGGAAAATAATTTTCTTGGGTGGCGAAAGCCAGGGTACCTTCTTGGCTAGGCTTGTATAGGCCCTAGGGCCAATAGCCTAGTATCTATCTATGAACCTATGAACTTCATCAATGCTCTTTCACATCTCTCACTCCAACAGACCAACATCACTGCATTATATTAATTTTAATTTGCTTCTTTCCATCCTTTCTTACCCTGTTAGAGTGTAAAGCCTGGATATATTGCAACTAAGAAAACATACTTTCTTTGTTTTAGTATCTTTAATATATACATCAGTCACTGATGAGACTCCATCCACCTCACATTTAAAACACCCTTGAATGTGCCCTACACAAAACTGCTTTACAATACAACATGAAATTTACATTATGAGATATTTATGCAAATCTTAACAAGAAAAACATTTTACATACCTTTACCTCTTTAGTTCCTTCAATGTTCTTCTAAATATTAAACACATAAAGTGGGGTATATGATTTACAGTTCATCTACCAATTTAAAATAGTAAACAAAATCCCAGACTTTCTCAAACACATATTCTTGCAAATCCACATTTCTTATGTCTAAATCCTATTTCTAATTAGATTGATGCTTTACAATTTCTCATTTATTCACTCATTTTACAATGTTGCTGGTCTTCTTCCTGATCATTTCTATCTCCCAAGACCAGCCTCTGGTTCAAGCAGAAGGTAATCCTGATTCTTCTAGTCTGGTCCTGTGCTTTTTTGTGTCACTCAAGCATTTTTCATTGGAACAGTGGAAATGGTTTCGCTGGCAAAGTCTTTTTGTGGGCTTTGGTATTATCAGAAGAATGAGAAGAAGAGCACCCCCCCCCCCACCCCCTGCTTGTTGCTCACTCTTTGTTGGTTAAACTTTATTATTATTTCTTCTTTAACCTGTGTTGCATTCAAAAATGTATTTGATCCTGCAAGAAAAAAAATATATTCTAAAGACAGCTGGAGGCAGCAGCTTGAATCTCACATCTCTCTCTTGACATTTACTAATTACTGGGATAAATTTGTTTCCGTTTTACTTGGCATACAGTGAATAATAATTTTCTACAAAAACTCTTCTGTCCCCGTTTGTAATAATTTTATTTACTGCCACAATTTTGTTCACTTCTGTCTGCTAGTATGTTTGCCTCTTGTTAAGGTTGTTACCTTACAGACACGAGGTGCAGGGTTTGATTCTCACATTGGGTAATTGGCTATGCTTAAAATGGTCCACAAGGGCAATTAGCCTAGAAGTGAACTATGAATTACTATGAATTTACTAATATAGGTCTTGAATGCTTTCTCATGGCCAGATTTGAAACATACATGTAGTGTGCCATCTTAATTAGTAACTCTTGTGCAACACCTGTCCTGCTGCTTATTTGTTACGTATGCAGTCTGTTCATTCCATTTTCTGTGGTACAGCAGAAAATCTTAGGTTTTCCTTGTATGCTCTGTCTTCCAACTCTTCGATCTTTGAAACAGCTCTTCTTAAGAAGACTCATCCTCAGCCAGCCATTTCTTCATTTCAATTTCTTATTTTTGCAATATTATCATTGCATCTGAATCACTAATTAAAACAACTTCTATTTTTCCAACCTTTTGTTATTTGACTTTATATATTCCTTCAGTATTTTATTTGTTTTAAACAGGTCTGAGTGTATTTGATTTATCTTTTCCTTTAAAGTGCTAAGAGCCATCTCATGTACTAGAGTTTAGAATTGAATAACTTTTTGCTGAACATCTGCAAGATTCCTTCCCGCTAGAGATTTTTCTTCTGCATTTCTGGCTGCTTTTATTTAACTTTCTCTAAATGCCTTCTTTGTTAGCATTCAGGCAGTGTAATCCCTAGCGAGTAACTGAATTTTGCCCACATTGATAGATCAAACTGACTTTTATCAGTTTTTAAGTTTTCACACTGTGAGAGCCTGACTTAATCTGTTGATCAGTGTGCAGCCATCTTGGAAGTCCATCAACTTCATTTATTTGTTTATTTATTTAACATTTGTCGACCAGGAAAGTTCGACTAGGACAAAGCCTATTTTCAGCGGAGGCCTGGGGAGAAATGCTCCAGACGCATATTTACATCCTAATGTTTGTGACACCTTACCTTATTCTAACCATCACATTTGCTTTGATTTATTAACCTTAAACTTTAAAATTATGCTATATGATATGTTAACATACAGAATGATTGAAGAAGTGTAACCACTTGATCCAACACAAGATATCCCCCTTTACTACAGTTTATTTCTGAGGTGCTGGGATTTGCATTGGCAGGTTTCACACTTCTGATAGGGAGCCTGTGTAAGCATTTCGAATGTAACAGCAAAGCTCTGCATACAGTCTGCAAACTGACACAATCCAGAGGTCTGCACAGCCTGTATGTAATTTAGGGACATGTGCCAGATACAAATGTGCACAGCACAGTTGCACAGTGGAGAGTGTTGTCACCTCACAGCAAGAGATTCTCTGGTTAGATTCTCAGCTGAGGTGGCTTCTATGTGGAGTCTGCATGTCTTCCCTGTGTTTTCAAGGGTTTTCTCCAGGCACCCTGGTTGCCTCCCATATTCAAAAGACATGCAGTAGGTGGAATGGACAGACTAAATTGTTTGTAGGTGTGAGTGTGCATGCATTTGTGTGATATAGAAAAACAACTGTGGCAGGACTGGCCACCCAGTGGTACGACAACTGGCTGCAGATAATTCTAACTGTTGATGTGGCATCCTGATCCCATGTGCAAAAATGGAAAAAGTGGTTATGGATGGATGGACCAGCTACACATGCATAAAACCAGCAGCAGAATTTGAAAAAGATACATCATACAAGATATGTTGTAGGCAAGCCATGTAAACATTTAGCTAAATGGTCTTGTTGACTGACAAGGTGAAGAAGTGGACTTGGGCATAGCAATAACAGGTATGATTACCACCGAGCCACAAAGTAACCAGCAGCAGCATCACTGCTCTGAAGGCCAGAAAGTTTGTGTTTTGGGCCAGTGCCATTGCATACATTACCAAGCAGACTGGCTGTTACTGCAGGGATGCAAGAACCTTGGAGTACCTCTGTTATGCTTGCAACAGCATGGAAGTGCATGGTCCATGTGCACAGCTCATATCATTTAAAAGGTGAATCATCACAGCAGTTAATATTATTTTATCAGGAACATTCCAGGTCTGTAGTTAGTTATTGCCGTGAATACAAAGGATATATGACAGCATACTTGCTTTTCCACTTCTCTGTGAGACAGGACATTGATAATTCATGGCTTCCACTCTATAGCAGGATTGCTATGCATTGCTGATGCTGTCAATTGCACACACACTGCCTTTAGGGACTACAGCAGCAATGAAACCTATGCACAAATCAGCTATTATTGTTGGTACTCCTTGAACAAGCAGGGAGTGTGTCTTCATGCAGGATGGCTACACAAAGACTGCAAAACACCATGAAAGAACTGTGATGACCACATCTTGTGTGACTTACTCTTACAGTATGCTTTTCAGGCAAGCACCATATTACTTGCTGCTGAAGCTAAATATATCTTCCAACTAAAGCAACTAGAACAAATGTACATACCCATAACAGAATGACAGGAAAAAAAGAAAAAAAAAAACACTGAAAGAAGGATCCACAGTGTAATTGAATATGTGTTGCCCACCTCAAGATGCAGTTCAGGACTTCCAGTGATGGGGCAATAGAAAAATATGTATTCCTGAGTCTCTCCTGTAATTTTGAAAAAAAAACTTTTGCTTGTAAAGTTAATAATTTCCTGCACTGCTTTAACATTCAACATGAATGATCAGTACTTACGTCAAGGGACAACCTGTATGAAGCTGTTATTATGCTCATTGCAGACATATATGTGTTACTTGTTATATATAGTAACTGATTTTATTTTATTGGCATAATGCGTTGCTTAAGAAGAATGTAAATTATCAGAAAGCACCATGCAAAGGAAAGTACCTTAAAGCGGGTCTACTTTCATACACCGAACGCACGAATCACCGACACACACATCCCCGACCCCAAACAACCGACAACACACCACACCGACACCGCAACATACCGAACAACAAAACACCGACACAAAATACGCCAAATACACAAGCACACAACAACACATCCACTAACCTAAACCTAAACCCTAACCCTAACGTCCGACACTATCGCACACTTCACCGACCTGCACCCTAACCCTAACTCACTTACCCACCCCTAACCCAAGCACCGACACCATCGCACACTTCACCTACCTGCACCCTAACCCTAACTCACTTACCCACCCCTAACCCAAGCACCGACACCATCGCACACTTCACCTACCTGCACCCTAACCCTAACTCACTTACCCACCCCTAACCCAAGCACCGACACCATCGCACACTTCACCTACCTGCACCCTAACCCTAACTCACTTACCCACCCCTAACCCAAGCACCGACACCATCGCACACTTCACCTACCTGCACCCTAACCCTAACTCACTTAACCCGTCCCAAAACTACAGTCCCTCACTATCACACACTTACCTAACCCGAACCCTACCTCCGACACAAACACACACTCACCTGTCCCACAGCCTAACCCGACATCCCACAATTTCGCACACTTACCTGACCGCTCCTAACTCCGTCACTGTCGCACACTCATCATGTAACGATCGCACATTTCCCTTGTCGGTCTTTCCGCTGTCGGCGAATCTCCCTGTCGGTGAACCTACCTGTCGGTCGTTTAGTCTCCTCTTCCCGCGTGTCGGCGAATCGTCGGTTCGGTCTCCCGAAGTAGACCCCTTAAAGCATGTTTTTGAAGAGGGGAAATTCCCCCTTCACTCTGTCATCATGCCCCCTTACTTAAATTCACCAACACGTTAATCACGTAGCTGTGGACAAAACAGAAAAATGACCACACCCACAGCAAAGAGTTATTGGCTCACAAACAGAAACCATTTGTGCTTACAAATGACTGCATGTAGAAAACACCAACCCCCATATTCTATGCATACTTCTACTTGTCTATTTCCTCCTTATTTATAACCAAACCACAGTCTAGGAAATGAGATTACAGCCAAATGATCAGTTTACTAAATAAGTAGTCAACCATTTTTTCAATGTTTTGTTATTTAACCAAGTGCCATTCAAACAAATGAAGCTATCCCATCAAGGTGTAGGTGTATGGGTTTGATAAGACAGCTGGAAGGATCTTCCCTTGAGATAGTGGCTTTATTACCAGAGGCAAAATATGATAGTCCAATGATAAGGTGCCAAGCAAGTAGAACATGTGAAACCCTGAATAACGTGAGCAAAAAAGCTGTAGAAATACAGCAGGAGAGACTGAGTACATGTTTTTGAATTTGAGATACAACACCTTATGTGAAAGCAGAGTTACTTGTTCCACAGCTGTGCCACAAAACCACAGAAAATGTAGGATATTTGCGTGAAGTATCTCCAGAAATATTTCTATGTCACTAAAGTTTAGGAAAAAATGTTTCTGAATGTTGATTTTCACTGTTGAAAGTCTGAAGAAGGGGAATCATGGAAATAGGAACCTATATTCTAATTCTGAGGAAGCCTAACAAGTTTTAAGGAAGTTGTTTGTAAAATGGAATGAAAATGACTAAAATGTTTATATTACTGGGCTATGATATAGATTTATATTGTGCCAAAACAGAAGGAGCCTTGTTACTTATAAGTGCTGTTAGTTGCAAAGAAAATTATTATACAAAGATGGAAGTTAAGATTAATACCACAAATAAGGGATATCACTGTAATAATGGATGAACTAGACAGTAGTGATAGTAGCAGTGCAAAGGAAAAATCATGGGAGAAGTATGTGGTTAGAGTTTTACCATGGAAATCTGTAGCACTTCAACTGAAATGTAATCATTTGAATGCTTGGGTTCTATTAAGCATTTGTGACTAGGTTTGGTCATATGAGTACAATTTAAATTGGAGTAAATATTGACTAAATTCCCGCAAAGTAATTAAGGAGGTTGTTTTATTTCCTTATGCAGCCTATAATTAAGATATTAAGTGATAACTAAAATAAGGCCATATAACCCTCTATGGTTTATAGTTTGTTTGGATTTAGTTCTTATTATCAAGAGAGGTATAAATATGCACTCGTGTACTTGTGCTAGGAAAGGAAGGTAAGCATTCGTTAATATAAATGAGGAAATATAGCAGCTGTTTTATTTGAATGTTATTTGTGTTAATTACTTTGTTGGATTTGTGTTTATATATAGCTATAATACATGCCTATAAGTCAGATGAAATAAAGATTAATGTAACAAAAAGAGATGAAAACACAGGCTGAACCTTTGGATAAGCACTGAAAACCCATGAAATAATAAAATAATTGAAAATCTTAGCAAATGGATTAATATAAATGAAAAGAACAACAATAATCACTCTTTGCTCTCATTCATAGGACTCAATTGGTGGACATGACATCATGCACACTTTAAGCAGAACAAAACAAAATCACATGATTAAGATCATCCAATCAACTTGCACAGAAGCCTTAAAACTGTGTGTGTGTGTGTGGGTGTGTGTGTGTGTGTGTGCGTGTGTGGAATTTTTTATATATGCATATGTAAATGTTTGGTGAAAGTTGATATGAATGCCAGCTATGTACAATTGTGAAAAAATAATAAATAATGTTGAATATGTCTACTTTTTAAATGTAAGTAATTTAACTTTATGCATAATAAATTGAAAAAAGTATTCATCCATGAAAAACTAAAATAAATTATTGGTAATTTTCCAATATTAGCCAGTTAAAGGAGCAAGAATATAAAATGTTTATTAGTATTATCAAAGGTGTCTGGTTTGAAGTAAACTGACAGTAATGCAGTCAGTGGTCTTATACTTGTAGACAGTGTTCACAATGTCACTTTTTGACCAACTGAAATTATGCTTGCTCCATAAACTAAAGATCTTACATCTGTCAGACTTATTTTACTTGCCAGTCTCCACATATTAGCTGGGCAACATGTCTGACCTTCTATTTTGGGAGGACAAAATGAATACTTGGTGCTATGCTTATACATAAACTCAACAATGCTGCAAAAAAGGAACAAGAACAATGCCTTGTTTGAGCAATCAGCCACATGTGCAAATTATTTTTATTAGTGGTATTTCTATTGGTATTATTATTATTATTATTACATCTTGGAAACTTTTATATTAGAAGTTAGAGGGGGATGACATTGACATGCTGCTTAACATCAAGGAATGCAACTGCAAACTTTGTGTAATGCCACAGTCTTGCCACTACTCAGTAAGAATGTTAACATTAGGGATATTTAAAAAAAAGTTCAGTTAAGCATTGATTGTGGGTCTACTTTAGAATGCCAAAAACTCAAAATGTCGATCGCTCACATGAGCGAATAATCAGGAAGTCGATGTTGGTCTTTTGGGATCGCAGTACAGTTTAGATCGGAATATTTGCCCTTTTCTCACTGTAGTGCGATCTTGGAGTAGGAATATATATTTAGCGGGGGTGGGGTGGGGGCACAGCCCCTCGCAATAGTGATTTTGAGTTCCTGATTATTAGCTCATGCGAGCGTTCGATATTTTGATTTTTCATTGTTCTGACATAGACCCTTGATTATTTATTTACTTAAGATTTACAACTGGCTACAATTTACTTTTATTAGTACTCATTTATCAGTCTTCAGCCAGTTTTTCCTTCTTTAAAAAATACTTTTTTTTATTTAAGGTTTCCAAGCAAGTTAATCATACTTTATCTTTTAAAGTGTATATGAATTTCTGGCCATAAGTCTGATGAACTCCTAGGAACGAGGACAAAAACACTGCCTGGTGTTTTTTTAAAAGAGTTTTATTTATTTGCCTGCAGGAATCTGTGTGCTGAGCTTTGTGCTTTTGATTTTTTTTATCATTCAAGGAAAAAAAACAAAGATCTAGCTCAGGTACATAAGAGTGAAATGCTGCAATATGTCCCTGCAAAGCTGCATCACAGCTTTATAGCCTACAGCTTACTGCAATACCTCATCCTCCCTTCCTTACTCACAGCAAGGGAGCAGCCAGCAGTCCAGCAGCCACATAATGGGCCATGGAGTACAACTAGTATTTCCCAGGCAATCAGAGCAATCTCATCAGGCAAGTGCCCAGCAAATGCATGCTGCACTCAAAGGCTTAACTATGTGCACAATGTGCTTAGAAGAGTAGCAGCAGATACTGCATGCTGAAAAATAAGAAAATTAGACAGTAATCAAGCAGAATACAGACTGTAAATGAGCATATCTAGGGTGGAGCAAAGGGGACAGCCACCCGAGGTGCAAGGTTTTAGGGGGTGTAATCAGCAGATCAGTTAATTTTTGATCCTCGTGTATCCTGTATGGGAGAGTAGAGCATGAGCGTATCAGGACCTGGCTCTCCTCCTGAAAGAAAGGAGGAGGATCAGATCTGAGATGGGACCCTTTTTTTTTTTTTTGCTTCTCAACTTTGTGTTTTTCAGTTATGGGGACCCCAGATTGGGGAACAGCACTAGGTGTTAAATGAGCCAACTATGGCTCTGTGCAGTAGATCTGAACATGTATGTGATCATTATATCCCTAATGCATAAAAATGACATCACAGCAAAAGCCAGCAACAATTGACCAATCATAAAAGCTTGCACTGCTCACTTCTGAGAACCCTTCCTATGAAGTATATAGAAACCTGTTATCTATATGACTATGTCCAAAATGGAATATGCCACCGGGGTGGTACATACCTGCCAGAGGAACCATTCTTGCAACTATTATTTGGGAAGTGTCATAATGTGGTAACTTCCCCAGCAAAACTACCATGGCATATGGGAAATTGGATGACCACACAGGGTGACAGCATAAAGATGGTGATGGTGTAAAGGATAATAAGGGGATGCCAAATGTCAGTGAACCCAGAAATGCAGTTGTACACACCGGCTGAATATGAGGACACAATGCAGCATGTTGCTGGAGAACAAAGATCATAGTAGATTTGAGGGTTCACAACCTATGCATGTAAGAAATTGCAACTTTTTATGCAGAACCTGGTTGCCATAATGGTTAAGGTCTTCACTTTCCATGCACAACGTGCAAGGTTTGATCCTGACCTTTGACTAATGCTGGAATGGAATTTGTATGTTGTCATTGTGGGCTCTCCCCCCCTCAAAAAAAAAAAAAACATGCTAAGTGTTTCCACCTCAAACTCACCCAAGAATGGAGTTGTGGGTAGCAGCACAGACTCTAGATGGTGCCCTATTGGGTGAAGAGTTATATAGACTAACCGCTTTCGGCATAGACAGAAGACCACAGATTACAGATGGTGTGCTGTGTCAGGGCTAGTGTAAAATATGTCTGTTATGATTTGTTTGTGTTGACTAATGTTGCCAAAAATGGGTGTGGACATTTGCCAATGATAAGTGGGTTAAAGACCTGGCCTATTCTGACCTATGCCAGGGATCCATGGTTACAATAAGAGGGGTGTACGTGTCCCTATTGGCCATTGTGTACCCACCACAAAGCCCAGCAGCTTCAGGTCAATAGTCCGGTTGTCCAGCTTTGGGTTACCTGGGTTACCTGGGATAACTTTGTGGAGTTGGATGTACAACCAATCAACCTGCCAAACATGAACTAAAGATTGCTACACTCACAGTAGGTTCACTGTTAGGAAACTGCTTGGAAGTGGATGACATTATGACAAGAAGGAGAAATCCTCTGTATCTAGGAGCCAATATGGAAGGGCAGAGTCTTCCACTCAGGAGCTGGACAGACTAGAAATGGTGTGGGAATTGTGGTGAGAGAGAGGTTTCAGAAGACAGTGAGTGATGTCATCATTAGTGATAAACTCATGTCAGTCAGACTCCAGTGTAAGGATAGCACAGTATTCATAATCTCAGCCTGTGCTCCAATAGTGAGGAAAATAGTGCATTCAGACACCAATTACAGGGCTTAACAGATAAAAACAAGACCACATGAATTGGTGCTAATAATGAATGACCTGAATGCGCATATCAGGAGATAAAGAACAGGATATGAGGACTGCCTGGGTCCACATGGATGGAGCAACAGGAAGAAAAAAGGAGAGGCCATTCAAGACTTCTCTTTGGCAAATGGCTTGATGGGGGTCAACACATGGTTCAACAAGAGAGACAGTTACAAGATTACATACAAGAGTGGTCAACATACAACTTAAGTTGACTTCCTCCTACTAAGGAAAGGTCATTGGGTAGAATCAATGACTGCAAGTCAGCCCACAACAGACACCATTGGTTGCCACAAACAGCTGCAAGCAGTGGTCAGAGAAGGCTTTAAGTTCAACAAAAACTAGGCTGAAGACCTGGAAGTTGACTGTAGAGAAGGAAAAAAGAGTTCAATGAAGTAATCAGGGCCCTAACTCCTCAGGAAGAAGAGCAAATTGGTGGATCTGAAGAAGAATTGCAGCACCTCAAAACAGCATATGTAGGGACCACAGAACAGTTATGTGACTGAGCCAGGTATGGAAATAAGGTACATAAGGAAAGCTGTTGGTGGAATGTAGAAGTCCAGGAAGTCATCAAAATAAACAAGGAGTGCAGGAATACATGGGAGACAGAAAAGTTGGAATAGGATAAGAAGCAATACTGGCTGGCTAACAAAGACTCTAAGAAAAGAGTTGTAATAGCAAAGAACAAGGCATCAGTGGCACTCTACCATCTTCTGGAAAGTGACAGTGCATGGAACAAAGAAACTCTATCAGGTTGCAAGGCAAAGACAGAAAAATAATGAAGACAGTCAGACACCCTTCACAAGGGATGCCAGCAACAACCTGCTTATCTGTCCGCAGAAAATCAAAGGGAGATGGAAGGAATACATCCAGCAGCTTCTGAAGAAAACCCCAAAGAAGCTGTACTGCTCTAAAGATAACCTACTATGAAAGATGAAGAGGAGTCCATCCTAGAAGAAGTAAGAACTGCACTGAAGAAAACGAAGTCAAGGAAAGCAGCAGGCTTAGGTGAGGTCACAGTAGATATGATCAAGATGTTGAATGACGTGGGGAGAAATGGCTCCTGAAGATACTCATAGCAGTATGGATAAAGGTGTATCCCAATTTATGGGAGAATAAGCATACTGTTGCCAGTGTACAAGAGCAAAGGAGACATCTACAACTGGGGCAGTATAGCAATATCAAACGCCTGTCACACTGCATGAAAGTACTGGACAGAGACTGATAAGCTAATATGCAGAGCAGTAGAAAATAAGATGGGAGATGAACAGTTCAGATTCAAGTCAGGATGCAGCACAACTGAGCTGATGTTTGCAGTAAGACAGTTGAGAAGAAGCTAGAGATGAGGAAAGAGTTGAACTGGGCATTCCTAGACCTGGAGAAAGTGTTTAACAAAGTCCCAAGAAAGCTGATTTAAGCAGTCCTGCAGTGGCTCAAAGTCCAAGAAACATTGAAACATTGGTAGAATTAGTGCAGACTATGTACAAGGACCCAATGACTCGGCTACAAAACCAGTGTTCAGACTCACAGAGCGGTTCCTGGTAGGAGTTGATGTGTATCAGAGTTCAGCTCTGATCCCACTGCTGTTCATACTGGTAATGGACTACATTAGCGAACAAAGTTGCTGTATGCAGACGATGTGGCATTACTAGAATATGAACAAGAACTTAAGCAAAGGATGGGGGAATGGAATGCAAAACTGAAGGTACATGGGATGAAACTGAGTACAAATCA
Source organism: Protopterus annectens (assembly GCF_019279795.1). NCBI lineage: Eukaryota > Metazoa > Chordata > Ceratodontiformes > Protopteridae > Protopterus > Protopterus annectens. Next base: position 710,953,946 of record NC_056732.1, on the reverse strand, counting down.
GATAGCTGCAAAGGCAGCAAATTGGAGAAATCAGAGGAGGAAGAGAATTGAGATAAAAGGGAAATAGAATAGGTTAACAGCTTCAATTATCTGGGAGAGTTGTTTGAGAAGGTTAGTCTGAATGAGGAGGTCAGAGCTAGAATCAGAGGGGCTGCAGCCAACTAGCACAGAGTGTTAGGGATAGTGTGTGACAGAAGACTGTCAAAGAAGCTGAAAAGTAAGTTGTACAAAACAGCATTATGATCAGTACTGCTGTATGGTACAGAAACCTAGGCAGTACAGGCAGAGCAGTTGAAAAAGCTAGAGGTGATGGAGGTGATGTGCCCGAGAAGGGCAGTAGGATGCACACTGTGGGACAGGTGAAGAAATGAAGATCTCAGAGCAGAAGCATTGGTTCTTTTGAGTTTTGTTTCTTAAAAGTTGTCTCAGGTTTCAACTTTCTGTTACCTAAGAAGTTAAGTTGTGAGTGTTTCTGCCATTTCACACTGAGCTAATCGAAGGAAGGACACTGAGTAAACTCGGATCTATAATATATAACATTAAGTATCCTGTTTTTTTGCTTATTTTTTCGAGTTATTTATAGCACTTTGTGTACTGTATATTTTTCTAGCTAGTTTCACTGTGTGTGAGATATTAACTGGAAATTGTCCACTTTTATTAAGCATCTGTTGGGTTGTTTGTTTCTGATAACTTGTTGCAGTTAAACGCTTTCTCTAGAGGCTCCTTTAGCTGTTTAAAACTTTCATTTAAAGGCTCACTGTTGCTTTTCTGCTGTGAGAAACATTTCTGCAGTTTGTTTCCTACCCTCCCTCCCTATTGGTATGGTGTTCTTATAGTTGGTGGCTTTGCAGTTGCCCGCCCCTACTGTAAATTTGATCTGGGACCCTCCTTCCAGTCTAGTGTCATTACCTCATTCTACCCAATACAGGCAGAACATTTGAGAAGGCCAATCAGCTTAGTTTCTGCTGCTCCTTTCTCTCTTTCCACTGGAAAAAAAAAGAAAAAGAAATTCTAAGCTTGTTTCCTGCCTTTCCTGTGGGTAGTCTAGTCTGGATATAGATATGCTGTGTCCAGGACTATTTGTAGGCTTCTAGGCCCCCAAGCCTTTCTGTGTTGGAGGGAAGCCTTCTAGCTTAATTTTGTTTCTTAGAACTAGCCAGTTTTTTGTTTCAGCACTCAAGTCTGTTTCTTTGAGCTCAGCACTTGTTCAGAACTTATTGTAAGCACTAAATAAGCTACAAATTACTACAGTACTCAACTTTACTCACTGTCTAGAGGAAAACAGTTTCTAGTACTTAACAAATAAGCACCTATCCAGGCATGTTTAAGGGTCAGCTCCTAGTGTTTTCTCCTGTCTACCTGATGAATCTGGGCATCTTGGGGCAATGCAGTAATTGCCTTGTGTACACAGACAACCCTCTTCTCCTACCACCCAACACTACAACCTGTGAGAGATGCACTTATATAGCCAAACTGGAAGCAAAGCTCTCTTCACCCAAGACTGGACTAGACAGTCAAGAGGAGAAGCTAAACACTTACACCACACCACACTCAGCACATAGTCCCTCAAAACCTACACCACCAAAACACACACATATAAACACAAAACATACACCTACATTCACGGAGGCTCTCAGTAAAAACCTGCCCAAGCAACAGGGACCTCCAAAGCAGAAACACAAGCAACCTCCACCCCCCCAACACAACCCAAATGACACATAGCCCACAAACTCAGTGTGCCACTCAACCACAGCCCATAAGGCATAACAACGTACCCAACACTCTAGTCATAAGTGACTCTATAGTCAGGTACACTGATGTTCCACTCACCAGGCTAAACAAGGAGAAAGTTACTGTGAGCTGCCTGTCAGGTGCCAGGATCCACCACATAATGCATGCACTCAGGTCACTCCACAACAAGTACAAATATGACTCTGTCATTGTCCATGTTGGCGTGAATGACCTGAGAAGTACCTCCTTGGACTACATGAAATGGGACATGGGGGAGCTGTCCGATCTTGTAGCCCAGGCAGGTATGACCCTAGCCCTGAGTAGCATCCTGCCATCACCCAGAATGGTACCACAGTACAAGGATAAAATGATTGACTTCAACAATTGGCTAAGCTTCTGGTGTCATTCTAAGGGGATCCAGTATCTGTCTGCCTGGGATGACATGATCGACAAACCACGATGCTTTGCCAGAGATGGCCTGCACCTGTTGCCCCTGGGATTCCAGATACTGGCTAAGGCTCTAGCCACCCCTATAGTGCCTTTTTTAGGCAAGGTTCAAATGACAAATGCACCACCCTAACATGTACAGGCAAGAAGAATCTGAGGGTATTGCTACTCAATGCTAGAAGTCTAAACCTCAAAATGCACTCACTCGAGGCACCCCTTAAAATGGAGAACATCAACATCTGTGCAGTGACAGAGACCTGGTTCAAGGCTCCAGAGAGTACCCCTGCATTACCAGGCTATAATTCATAACACACCTTTCGGCCACCTAACCTGGACCGATACACTAAAGGCGGAGACGTGTCCGTATTCATTAAGGATATCCACACCTCCAGGTTAGTTGCTCAGCATAATGCATCTGAGATTATCCAAGTACAACTGACTCTGGGCAAGACCGCAATCCAAATTGTAGCTTGCTACAGATCCCCCAGCATACCCTAGGATTCCCACTCCTCATTTCTTAATACACTGGAAAATATTAGGGTACAACCTAACACCCTAATAATGGGCGATTTCAACTACCCTACCATTAACTGGGAAAACTACTCATGTACCAACTCTTGTGTTCAACGTTTTCTGGAATTCATAAATTCCAATGCCATGGATCAACTTATCCACACCCCCACCAGAGGCAGCAATATCCTAGACCTGACCTGGTTATTACCAACATGGGCAACTGGTGCTCCACACCAGAGGTCAATTCCTCGTTGGTCAGATCCAACCACAAGCTAATCACCCTAGACATCCACATCCCTCCCCTACCCCTCATTAGGGAAACCACAGTAAAAAATTTCTTCAAAGACAACTTCACGCTTCTTAAGACAGAAGTGGCAAACTTCACGACACCACTGCTGATGGAAAATAGAGGTATGACTGCTGAATCCTACACAAATGCACTTTATAAGCACTTACACAAGTGCATGGATCGTGCAATCCCTAACAGAACCAAGATGCTATCCTCCAAAAAAAGGAAGCCAATCTGGTGGTCCCCTGCCATAAACAAATTATACAACAGAAGAAAGAAACTGTTGCAAAAAAGAGTAAAATCCCATGATTGAAGAAACTCCCTGGTCAGCCTCAGTAAGAAGCTGAGATCCCTCATAAAATCCTCCAAAGCTAGTTATGAAAACAAAATCGCCACTGACTCTAAAGACAACCACAAAGCATTTTATAGCTATGTCAAGAATCTCAATGGCAACACTCAGATCTGCTCTGAGTTACAGCACAATGGCGCTAAATATACAGAACCAACTGATACTGCCAACATCCGGGCAGATAGGTTCAGTGCTAACTTTACCCCCCCTGTCATCCCCTAAAGGGCCCATCTCTTTACCAGAAGAATGCAAAGTTCCTGTAATCATGGCTGCACAGGTAAAAAATACACTATCCAAAGCCAAGAACACAGCATACATGGGACCTGACGACATCCCAGGCTGTGTTCTACATGAACTACAGAACGAACTGGCACCCCACCTAAGTACCATGTTCAGTCATAGCCTCACCTCAGGCTATGTGCCCACTGAATGGCACACAGTGACAGTTATCCCACTCCAAAAAGGGGGAGCCACCACAAACCCCAGAAACTACCGCCCCATTAGCCTAACGAACCTGGTCTGCAAGGCTATGGAATGTATCATCATGGAACTTATAAACAATGACAATGGTAATCTCCAAACTCAGGACCCCACCCAGTTCGGGTTTGTAAAAGGCAGATCATGTCTCCTAAACCTGATAGATTTCTTTGAAGCAGTCACCAAAGCTGTAGATGAGGGTAAGGTGGTTCACACAGACTATCTAGATCTCGCCAAGGCTTTCAACACCATCCCCCACTCTGGAATTATAGATAAACTCACTAAACTAGGTATAAATCCCTATGTCACAAGATGGGTTGCCGAACTGGCTCACTGACAGAACCCACACTGTGAAAGTAGCAGATTCCAAATCCAACTTCAGACCAGTGACAAGTGGAGTACCACAGGGTTCAGTCCTGGGTCCTCTCCTGTTTGGTATCTACGTCTCTGAAGTACAGGCCAACACACAAGGTCTTTGGCTAATGAAGCTTGCAGATGACTGCAAACTAGGAGCCATAATCAAAACTCCAAAAGATGAGGACATCCTACAAAAGGGCCTGGTGTCAAAGCCATGGCCTCAAGCTCAATGCCAAAAAGTGCATTGTCATCCCTTTTGGTAAAAACTCAGTACCCATGAACTACAACATATGTGGTAGTCTACTTAACACTGAAAGTGTGATAAGAAACCTTGGGACACAGGTGGACAGTAGTCTCTCCTTTGATAATCACATTGCCACAGTAGCATACCTCTCAACCTGGAAACATCAAAAATCTGGACAAGGCCCGTGAAAAATAGGTACAAATCTGTACGCTGATTAACATAAAATTTGCATACATAATTAAACAACCCCGCCCACTCCAATGGAATTGTAGGATACCAACTTTGAAATGCAAACTGAAGAACGGAACCAAAATATAGCACCAGAGTCCCCCTGCAGCCATTCCAATGTCCCATTACCTGGCTATTTCACCCCATTTACCATAAACACTAATGTGTGCATACTGCTTTAATTCTGCAATGATTATTTGGATTTTAGTTTTTTACATTTTATAGCACAATGCATAAACACTAATAGATATCTGCTAAAAAGCAATACTGTCTAACAATGAAAATAGACTTGGCATTAAAACTTGTCTGCCCATGAAACTCACATTCATTGAAACAGCATTGAAACCCACATCACATCCAAAGAAAATGCATCTGGCCAGTGGTGGATAAAGATTACATTTTGGCTGTTCTCAAATCAGTGGCCCCTTGCACACAAAACAAGAAACATACATGCATTCTTTGATACACCTTCCTGACTTTATTAAATTATATTCCTTGTATAATACATTTAGATTTATTGTTTAAACATTTTTTCCAGCAGGCAATGAAACAAAAATGTATGAACCAATGACAAAACTGCCCTATTCAGAGCATTTCCATGATAACAGTCTACTTCCACACGCAACTGCATTTTAAATTTATTGTTTGAACATTTTTCCAGTAGGCAATGAAGCAAAATGCATGCACCAATAATGACAAAACTGCCATATTCAGAACATCTCCATGATAACAGTCTACGTCCACAGGCAATTGCATTTGAAATTTGTTTGAACATTTTTATATTTTCTACTTCTACACACAATATATATGTATATATATATATTTTTCAAATCTGCACTTGCACAAACACAAAAGAGACAGAAATCTCCCAGAACACAGATCGCTGTCAGCATGTGTACAGAAACTTCACCAACAGTGTTTTCTAATGGAAGGCAGCCATTGCCATTTTGACTAAAGGCACCTAATACTTGCCAGTTATGCACTTAATCTGCAGAGATGTCATGCCATAGGTCATGTGTAACACAGAGCACACTGATGCAGCACCATCTGTAGCTGAAGACACAAATATATTCTGTAGCAATTCAGCATTTTGAATGCATTCTTTTACTGCTTTAAATATATTACATCATTTTGTAATCCCCTTTTATTGCTATCAAGTCTAGCAATTCATCAGCTGTGTCCTACAGGCAGCCAACTCCATTGAATACTGTACACATTGTAGTGTCTGATAACATTTGCACACTCATCTCATGCAACTGAACATGCTTCAGTCTTGTTCATTTAATCAATTATTTCTGCACATTGTTTGCTGATTCAGTGACCCATGCGTCAACTCATTAGCAGATTTGCTTATCCCCAAAAAACTTTCTATTTTTTATAATGGCTTTCTTGCATTTAAAAGACATTTGTTTTTAAAATAATGTTCTTCTATAAATGTAATGTTTTCTTACTGAATATTCAATAAACTTACTAATATTATAGAAAAGATCCATTGTTTCACATTTGTAAATGCTGCTTTAAGTTGCAGAACTTTTTTCTTATTTGATTTTTCCACACTTTGCATTGTATTTTCAGGATATATAGTGGCACAGTACCAATGCACATTACACTGATATGGTACTGCAATGGACTGGTCAACAAGGAAAGTAATAACTTTTACCTAGCACCTCTGAAGAAAAAAAAATAATTCTTTAATTTCTCCTAGTCTTTTTTGACATTTTGATAGCGATCACCAAATGTTCAATAACATACACTTTCACAAAGTTGCCAATAAAAAATGGAAAGATAAACAACTAAAGAAGTTTACATTTTTCTACAGACAGTAGTTTCATATGAGACACACACACACACACACACACACACACACACACACACACACACACACACACACACACACACACACACACACACACACACACACACACACACACACACACACACACACACACACACACACACACACACACACACACACACACACACACACACCCTACCTCTGCAGCTGACTTCCAGAAAATAAGTCTGATGATGGTACTGGCTCTGCATGGCAAAAGTAAAATAATCCTGTTCCTGTCATGTGTTCTGCCCGAACAAAAAAAGTAAATCCTGTGCTCTGCCCGAATGGCAGAAGTAAAAGTAAATCCTGTGTTCTGCCCGAACGGCAGACGTAAATGCAATAGGTGCATGGTAGCTTAGTAAATGGCAGTCTTATTCAAATAGACGCGCGGCATGCTGACGGAGCTAATGTCATCACACGCATGATGACGTCACCTCCAAAAGCGCGAAAATTTAAAAATAGATCCAAAAAATCAGAAATAATGGAGTGCCACTCGGGAATCGTGGCACCCCATTATTTGGACCCCAAAACTCGATAAAAAACGAGTTATTCAGGACGGTTGAGAGGTCTGCACAGTAGCCAGGAAATCCTTCTACGTGGCACACCTCATCACAAAAGGTTTCTCATCCAGGAAAAAAGAGGTCATTGTTCCCCTCTACTCATCACTCATTAGACCCATTATAGAGTACAATGCTCCTTTTGGTATGTACCTCACAAGACATCTACAACAACTGGAAAGGCCACAGAAATACCTCACAAAGAGGATTACCAGCCTCAAACAGATGCCCTATGCAGACCGTCTCAAAAAACTGCAGCTTTACTCCGTTGCATATCGCCTACTCAGAGGTAATCTCTGCCTAACACACAAGCTATGTGAAACCCAGAGCTTTTAGACATGCTCCACTTAAAGAAATCCCAATCCCTACGAGCTACACAGTCTAGGGACCTAAACCTTGTCACCACAATAAACAGAACATGCTGGAGGGATAGATTCCTGTCTCAGAGACTTCCCATACTCTGGAACAAACTACCTATCTATATCAAACAAAGCTCCTCATTAGTGCTCTTCAAGAAAAATCTTGATGATTGGATGGGAGATAGGAAATTCACCCCGGGGATCACTTCTGTGGCACTGCTCGACAGTGGCACAGGAAAATAATTTTCTTGAGTGGCGAATGCCAGGGTACCTTTGGCTAGGCTTATATAGGCCCTAGGGCCAATAGCCTAGTACCTACCTATGAACCTATGAACCTATAAGCCAAAGAAGCTCTAATTGCAAAGAAAGTCGAGGGGAACAGATTACACTAGTTGGGCACATGTGCAGAAAAACTGAACCTAATCTGGTAATGACGATTTGGAGCAGACTGGAAGAAGGCAAGAGGAAAGGAGAGTATCCAGCAAAGAGATGAATGGATTATTTGAGAGATGACCTGTGACAGTCAGGGTTGACTGTTGAAGAAGATAGGACAGTAGCATTTAATGGAGAGAGATGGTGACAGTTGACACAACATCCTGACTCCAAATAAAAAATGTGAAAATGGGGTTGATGATGATGGCAAAATCACAGCTTTATGATGAGGAGTGCTGCATGTATGGTTAATAGCCTGCCTTTCAAATTTCTCCCACTCACTGTAGGCTGTACAATGTGATCAGTGTTACTATAGGTGCTTTCTAGTGCCTGTTCTCTCTTATCCTAAAAGGCAACAGGTGCTGTTCAAGTGCAACATCAGCATCAGTGTTTGCAGCGACAATATTTACCTTCCAAATACAGGGCAGACAAATTCCTGGATGCTTGAGCATGATGCTTTGTAAATACATAGCCTTTCAGTGCTGCAACAGATAATCCCATGGATGTGCATTACTACTGTGAAAAGTCAGAGTGCATCCCCCATTCTATGAATTCCTGCTGCTCTGTAGGTATATAAGCTATCAAGAATATATTTGGAGTGCTGAGAAAAATGTGTGCTGCAATAGTGTGCTAATCAATACTTATCCTGTCTCCACTGAACTGCTCAGATGTATGCTTTTCAGCAGCATCATTATCAACACCAATGAATTAACCTTACATTTCCATGTACACAACAGATTGCTTGCCACTCACATCTTCAGACAACTCAGCTGTGAATAGTCACATAATAATGTCATCCATGTTGGTAGAAAAAAATGTCAAATACTCACATGACCTTCTGTGTGGTGCATATAGACTAATATATGGGTCTTTGCCAGATGATGCTATAGGAAAAACTGCAGTAGTTGTGCATCCAGGACATTCGGTGAAAACAAATGCACCTGAAGTGATAGAAAAGTAAGCACCTGTCATTACATTACATTGCTCATCATCCATGTCTGTGGTCTGAATGGTGGGCATGTCAGAAGCTGTATAGTACCCCTGTGGTATATAGTGACCATAGTGGATCTTGGCTGTGTACCTACTGCAGAGGAATCCCATGTGGAGAGTTGTGTGACATAAATATTAGCAAACAGTGGATTGGCTCTTACATCCTACATACCTAGATGACATACACTTACCTGTGTGTTGGGTTGCACCAACACCTATTCAACTTAATTACGGGTTGTGCTGCACCATGACTGATGGACACCTGCTCCTCTGTCTGGGTCTATGTCATATCAGCGAACAGCCACATTGTAAATTTCATCTTGTCGACAATGCAGGCTGTCAACCACCCCCCCCCCAATAATTATATATACCAACTCTGAGATTGCACTACATTGGAGAAAAGGGCAAATTTCTTGTTCCCTACTGTAAAGCAATCTCAGTCAGAATGGTTTTACGGTCTGCATTGTCAATGAGATGATACATTCGACAATGTGGCCATTCACTGATACGACATAGACCTCATCTGTCGTGATGACTCCACCTTACCACACTTTTTTATCTGGAGGGCCTTCATATCATTGACTGTTCTCTAGCTCTCAGCTGTTAGTTTGTTAATACCACCCACAGCAGTGACATTTATTTCAACTTCTTTTAACCTTCTTTCCCACCACTCTTTGTTGCCACTTCTGCTGCGACCAATGTTCCCTTCAGCCTTAGTATATTAATAAGCATACCACTCCCCTTCTCTGTGTAGTGTACTTTCTGTTTCTACTGGCTATATCCTTATAAGGAAACAGCAAATGTGCCATTACAAAATGTACCAAATGTAGCAATATAAGTTTTCATTATACAGTGCTTAGTGACCTGTTGTAAAATTGAAGGGATCACCTAAAGCAAAATACAGAATAGAGAAAAGAATAACACATTGTTATTCCAAACATGCATTACTCCATTCTGGGATTCATATGAAATATAATTATGCTTTTTCACGTATGCGTGCATGCAAAAAGCTGAAGTTTTTGAATTTGTACTTTTGGTTATTTTTTAACTTTAGTTCACGTACATAAAAGTTTGTTTACCAGGAGCAACGAGTAACAAATTGTCTCACGCTATTTACACAAGACTAAAAGCACGTAGTGTAGTACATCTGTCTTCTAAAATTCTTTTAAAAACATGTTTGTTCAGCAGAAGCTTATTTTTAACAATCAATATTTTTAATAATCAATAATTCTACTGCATTCATATATTCTAAATAATAGAAGTGGTTTTATGAAATACAAATCATTAAACATTATTTGGCTTTAACGTGACAACAGTATTTTAGACATCTAGAAGGTTTACAACAACTTATCACTCAGCACTTTAATCAGGAGTTATCAATTACATTTGTTTTGATGTTAATGGACAATTAACTGTTGTATTTAAATGAAGCCAAGTTCCTTGTGGTCTATCTTGAAAAAGCCTGACACAGCTTCAGGCGAAAGCGCTTGATTTATTGGATTTTCTTATTACTTTGGTTCTGTGTTGTTCATTTTGCAAAATAAAGATTTTTATCGCATCCTTGGAAGAGTTTATTGGATTCTGGAAGTTCCTTTTGCAGTGTGTTTTGTGGTCTTTTTGGGACTGAGTTCGTGATTTGTGGTTTATTTGAATTTGTACTACTCGAAATGGCTTACCAGCATTGATGACACCCATACACAGATATGTTTTTTCTGCTATATAAAAATATAAAGTGCACTGAATGTTGTACATTGTACACAGAAGCACTGATGCATAAACATGCCCACTTGATAGACTGTAAACATTTGTTTTGCACTGCAAGTGCAGAGATGCAGTTATGATGAGAGATGGAAACAAACATGTTGCATTAATTACATATATGTTACAATAAGCTATATATATATATATATATATATATATATATATATATATATATATATAGATAGATAGAGATAGATATATATATATATATATATAGATAGATATATAAAGATAGATATAGAGATAGATATAGAGATAGATATAGATAGATATAGCTACATAGATAGATATAGATAGATAGATAGATATAGATAGATATAGATAGATAGAGATATATATAAATAGATAGATATAAATAGATAGATAGATATAGATATAGATAGATAGAGATAGATAGATATATAGATAGATAGATAGATAGATAGATAGAGATAGATAGATATAGATAGAGATAGATATAGATAGATAGAGATAGATATAGATAGATATAGATAGATATATATAGATAGATATAGATAGATAGATAAATAGATAGATAGATAGATAGATAGATAGATATAGATAGATATAGATAGAGATAGATAGGTAGATAGAGATAGATAGATAGATAGATAGATAGATAGATAGATAGATAGATAGATATAGATAGATATAGATAGATATAGATAGAAATAGATAGATATAGAAATATATACATAGATATAGATAGATAGATATAGCTATATAGATAGATAGATATAGATGGATAGATAGATATAGCTAGATAGATATTGATAGATATAGATAGATATAGATATAGATAGATAAATATATATATATATATATATATATATATATATATATATATATATATATATATATATAGATGTATTATGAACTATATTTCACTGGTAGATAGTAGCAAATGTCAGTGATGATGCTGGTGTATATTATAGTATTA